>NC_051213.1:7355105-7480105 GCF_015220715.1 Pygocentrus nattereri
TGCCCCGTGAATGGGGCTGCATGCAAGCTGTTTGAGCAGTACATCCGCAGTGAAAACGTTGGAGGTGTAAACTGCTTGGCAGTTTCCGTGAGAGACATTAGAAAATCAGTTTGCAGCCTTTATTTGTGCGGATACACACTGTGGCCTGTGCACTGTAATAAGTGTAGTGAGCTTTTTTCGGTTTTGGGTTTTGGTTTTCACCTCAGTGTCTCCTGAGTGTCACTTTTCACCGAGAGTTTTCTTCTTTGTATGTCACTTAAAAAACATTAAAATGAATAAAAGAAGCTATGAAATGCCCCATGGTTGCGAGGCGTTAGTGTGGACGATCATGTGTTTGCGTTCGTGTGCATTAGTCTGTTTCTGTGAGCGAAAGTGTGTGTTTTAGCGGCTTGGTTTGGTGTTTTTCTCTGCTGCTGGGTCATGTGCGTGTGTGGGGAGATGTGCAGTAGGCTGGGGCTCTTCCGGCTGGGTTATAAATAGCTGGCAGCACAGCAGCACAGAGCTGGCAGCTTTCATCCCCCCCTGCACTGCAAAACACTGCACTGCACTGCAAGCAGAGCGGAAACACAGCCACCTTATCACCCAGCCAGCGCCAGTCTCACTGCTGTTTACTGCTCTCTCTCCGTCTCTCTCTCTCTTTCCCTCGCTCACTCGTTCACTAGCTGTCTCTGGGGTGTCTCCACGGTCTCTTCTGCTTCACACACAAATGCTCATAAGCACACATCACACAAACTCGAGAGAACCCAGAGATGCGCAGAGTTGTACTATGTTGAAATTGGTCCTTAATCGCCATTCCCTGCATTAGAACGCTATTATAGAGAACAGGAACGACGTCTAATCGCTATTCCCTGCATTAGAACGCTATTATAGAGAACAGGAACGCCGTCTAATCCCTGTTCCCTGCATTAGAACGCTATTATAGAGAACAGGAACGCCGTCTAATCCCTGTTCCCTGCATTAGAACGCTATTATAGAGAACAGGAACGACGTCTAATCGCTATTCCCTGCATTAGAACGCTATTATAGAGAACAGGAACGACGTCTAATCGCTATTCCCTGCATTAGAACGCTATTATAGAGAACAGGAACGCCGTCTAATCCCTGTTCCCTGCATTAGAACGCTATTATAGAGAACAGGAACGACGTCTAATCGCTATTCCCTGCATTAGAACGCTATTATAGAGAACAGGAACGCCGTCTAAGCGCTATTCCCTGCATTAGAACGCTATTATAGAGAACAGGAACGACGTCTAATCGCTATTCCCTGCATTAGAACGCTATTATAGAGAACAGGAATGCCGTCTAAGCGCTATTCCCTGCATTAGAACGCTATTATAGAGAACAGGAGCGCCGTCTAATCGCTATTCCCTGCATTAGAACGCTATTATAGAGAACAGGAGCGACGTCTAATCCCTGTTCCCTGCATTAGAACGCTATTATAGAGAACAGGAGCGACGTCTAATCCCTGTTCCCTGCATTAGAACGCTATTATAGAGAACAGGAACGACGTCTAATCCCTGTTCCCTGCATTAGAACGCTATTATAGAGAACAGGAGCGACGTCTAATCCCTGTTCCCTGCATTAGAACGCTATTATAGAGAACAGGAGCGACGTCTAATCCCTGTTCCCTGCATTAGAACGCTATTATAGAGAACAGGAACGACGTCTAATCGCTATTCCCTGCATTAGAACGCTATTATAGAGAACAGGAGCGACGTCTCATCCCTGTTCCCTGCATTAGAACGCTATTATAGAGAACAGGAGCGCCGTCTAATCCCTGTTCCCTGCATTAGAACGCTATTATAGAGAACAGGAACGACGTCTAATCGCTATTCCCTGCATTAGAACGCTATTATAGAGAACAGGAACGCCGTCTAAGCGCTATTCCCTGCATTAGAACGCTATTATAGAGAACAGGAGCGCCGTCTAATCGCTATTCCCTGCATTAGAACGCTATTATAGAGAACAGGAACGACGTCTAATCGCTATTCCCTGCATTAGAACGCTATTATAGAGAACAGGAACGCCGTCTAATCCCTGTTCCCTGCATTAGAACGCTATTATAGAGAACAGGAACGACGTCTAATCGCTATTCCCTGCATTAGAACGCTATTATAGAGAACAGGAACGCCGTCTAAGCGCTATTCCCTGCATTAGAACGCTATTATAGAGAACAGGAACGCCGTCTAAGCGCTATTCCCTGCATTAGAACGCTATTATAGAGAACAGGAGCGCCGTCTAATCGCTATTCCCTGCATTAGAACGCTATTATAGAGAACAGGAGCGACGTCTAATCCCTGTTCCCTGCATTAGAACGCTATTATAGAGAACAGGAGCGACGTCTAATCCCTGTTCCCTGCATTAGAACGCTATTATAGAGAACAGGAGCGACGTCTAATCCCTGTTCCCTGCATTAGAACGCTATTATAGAGAACAGGAACGCCGTCTAAGCGCTATTCCCTGCATTAGAACGCTATTATAGAGAACAGGAACGACGTCTAATCGCTATTCCCTGCATTAGAACGCTATTATAGAGAACAGGAACGCCGTCTAAGCGCTATTCCCTGCATTAGAACGCTATTATAGAGAACAGGAACGACGTCTAATCGCTATTCCCTGCATTAGAACGCTATTATAGAGAACAGGAACGACGTCTAATCGCTATTCCCTGCATTAGAACGCTATTATAGAGAACAGGAACGACGTCTAATCGCTGTTCCCTGCATTAGAACGCTATTATAGAGAACAGGAACGACGTCTAATCCCTGTTCCCTGCATTAGAACGCTATTATAGAGAACAGGAGCGCCGTCTAATCCCTGTTCCCTGCATTAGAACGCTATTATAGAGAACAGGAGCGCCGTCTAATCCCTGTTCCCTGCATTAGAACGCTATTATAGAGAACAGGAGCGCCGTCTAATCCCTGTTCCCTGCATTAGAACGCTATTATAGAGAACAGGAGCGCCGTCTAATCCCTGTTCCCTGCATTAGAACGCTATTATAGAGAACAGGAGCGACGTCTAATCCCTGTTCCCTGCATTAGAACGCTATTATAGAGAACAGGAACGACGTCTAATCGCTATTCCCTGCATTAGAACGCTATTATAGAGAACAGGAGCGACGTCTAATCCCTGTTCCCTGCATTAGAACGCTATTATAGAGAACAGGAACGACGTCTAATCCCTATTCCCTGCATTAGAACGCTATTATAGAGAACAGGAACGACGTCTAATCGCTATTCCCTGCATTAGAACGCTATTATAGAGAACAGGAACGACGTCTAATCGCTATTCCCTGCATTAGAACGCTATTATAGAGAACAGGAGCGCCGTCTAATCCCTGTTCCCTGCATTAGAACGCTATTATAGAGAACAGGAGCGCCGTCTAATCCCTGTTCCCTGCATTAGAACGCTATTATAGAGAACAGGAGCGACGTCTAATCCCTGTTCCCTGCATTAGAACGCTATTATAGAGAACAGGAGCGCCGTCTAATCCCTGTTCCCTGCATTAGAACGCTATTATAGAGAACAGGAGCGCCGTCTAATCCCTGTTCCCTGCATTAGAACGCTATTATAGAGAACAGGAGCGCCGTCTAATCCCTGTTCCCTGCATTAGAACGCTATTATAGAGAACAGGAGCGCCGTCTAATCCCTGTTCCCTGCATTAGAACGCTATTATAGAGAACAGGAACGACGTCTAATCGCTATTCCCTGCATTAGAACGCTATTATAGAGAACAGGAGCGCCGTCTAATCCCTGTTCCCTGCATTAGAACGCTATTATAGAGAACAGGAGCGCCGTCTAATCCCTGTTCCCTGCATTAGAACGCTATTATAGAGAACAGGAGCGCCGTCTAATCCCTGTTCCCTGCATTAGAACGCTATTATAGAGAACAGGAGCGCCGTCTAATCCCTGTTCCCTGCATTAGAACGCTATTATAGAGAACAGGAGCGCCGTCTAATCCCTGTTCCCTGCATTAGAACGCTATTATAGAGAACAGGAACGCCGTCTAAGCGCTATTCCCTGCATTAGAACGCTATTATAGAGAACAGGAGCGCCGTCTAATCGCTATTCCCTGCATTAGAACGCTATTATAGAGAACAGGAGCGCCGTCTAATCGCTATTCCCTGCATTAGAACGCTATTATAGAGAACAGGAGCGCCGTCTAATCGCTATTCCCTGCATTAGAACGCTATTATAGAGAACAGGAGCGCCGTCTAATCCCTGTTCCCTGCATTAGAACGCTATTATAGAGAACAGGAGCGCCGTCTAATCGCTGTTCCCTGCATTAGAACGCTATTATAGAGAACAGGAGCGCCGTCTAATCGCTGTTCCCTGCATTAGAACGCTATTATAGAGAACAGGAGCGCCGTCTAATCGCTATTCCCTGCATTAGAACGCTATTATAGAGAACAGGAACGTCGTCTAAGCGCTATTCCCTGCATTAGAACGCTATTATAGAGAACAGGAACGCCGTCTAAGCGCTGTTCTTGCAGTGCGCTGTGGAATAGTGAGCGGAATGTTCTGTGCTGTGTTTGAAGTCTGGAATAAGATGCTGTGTAGTGAACGCAGCGGTGTTTCAGGCCTAGCCTGCGTGTATTGATTTTTAAAAACTGCAAATACAGATGGTGGATATTTTTTTAAATAAAAGCTCCTTCTGGGTGTTCAGAGCTACACATGATGCAAATCAGCCTAGTGTATCCGTAATGCACTTGAATCTCCCTGAGTAGGAATGTTGCTGGTAAATATTGAGGCCACGGTTCTGTCAGTTCGTCATATCTGCCGTTTCCACATGTCTGGTCTTGTGCTCTGCATGTTCTGCCAGAACTTCCAGCTCTGCCGTTGCCTTGAGCTCGTGTGTCACAACCAGTGGGACCCACCAACAGGCTTCATGTTGACTGGTTGTTAGTCAGTCTGTTTGTTTATTGTTATTGTGATGTAAATTTTGTGAAGTCTCATAGAAAAATCGCACAAACTGTGATTTACTTGTATTTAGTGTTGTGGCAAATAGGGGTGGACGGCATGATTGAAGGAGGACTATATGATTCTGGAGAAGTGCTCCTTCATAAGCTCCACCCCCGAAACTCATTGAGGCCAACGTGCCTTTTTTTAGATCGTTGTGGACATTAAACCCTTCGCAAACGCTGTACAGACGAATATCGTGATATAACGTTAGAGCGAATCGCCACACAGCAAGTAAGGTCACTAACGGTAGCTCGGCTGTGGGTTATCAAACTGTCACTACACTTGCCCAGCGAAGCTAACCAGTGTCCACAAACATCCACAAACAGGCCAGACCAGTACTGCCCTGTGGATCGTATGAAACGGCAAAAACGAGGTGTCCAGCTGAAGCGACCTCCTCATCCGTTTTCATACATTTCAGCTCTCAAATTGTGCACACACTGTCTGGACCGTCGCTGTCTGGATAGGGCGAAGCAAAATGTGGGGACGGCCAATGTTTTCACAGGGCGGGACTAACATGCACAGAGAACAGACAAGCTCAGATCACACACACACACACACACACACACACACACACACACACACACACAGAGGGGGTGTGGCTTCATTCTCTGTTCAAGATGCTGCATTTTATCTTTAGATAGAAAATAGCTGACTGCTGCTATTTTAACGTTTAAAATGTGTATATCACTGTTACAGTATATCATAATACTTCAAAAAACTTTCACAAAGCTCGATAAGAGTCAGTGTTTCATTTGATATTTTTCGAATATTGAGCTTTGTGCTACTAATTAAGCTCTCCCTGTGACGAAACATGCAGTTGGTTAGTGTTTGTTATCCGCGATGCGCTCAGAGAAACAAATTATAATGTAATTAATGTAACGATAAAGTGTTGAAGTACCTGTGAGAACCGTAAGCATATTCATATGCCTTGCAGGGAGGCTGTAATTGAGCAATATAGTGTATAATGAAGTTCCAAGTTTGTCATTTGCACAACATGTCAGGACGTTCATGCATTGAAATGCTTGTGCTGAGGCTCAGGTAATCGCTCTACAGCAGGGCAGCGTTATTTACATACTAAAAACAGTGCTGACAAAATACTGAAATATATTAAATATACACAACAGGCAGAGGCAGGAGGGGGACCTGCGCTGTGTACAGATATATTAAACAAGGGATAAGATGAGAAGAATATATATATACGCTTTAAAGTGTCTGTTATTGTGTGAAGAAGTGATATGATAAATAACACTAACAAAGTGACCCTGTGAAATGGTGATGGGGGACGCACCCACCACATCACAGCTTGTTCAGGAGCCTAACAGCCAGTCATCATCATCACTGCCCAAAGAAAAGTTAAGTGATACTTTTTTGATCCCACAAACGGGGAAATTCCACCTCCGCATTTAAACCATCCGTGAAGTGAAACACCACATACACACTAGTGAACAGTGAGCACACTTGCCCGGAGTGGTGGGCAGCCCAATCCGCAGCGCCCGGGGAGCAGTTGGGGGTTGGGTGTCTTGCTCAAGGACACCTTAGTCATGTGCTGTCGGCTCTGGGGATTGAACCGGCGACCTTCAAGGGGCAGTCGTGGGCTGGAGGTTAGGGATCTGGCCCTGTGACCGGAAGGTCGCCGGTTCGATCCCCAGGGCCGACAGTCCATGGCTGAGGTGTCCTTGAGCAAGACGCCTAACCCCCAACTGCTCCCCGGGCGCCGTGGATAGGGCTGCCCACCGCTCCGGGCAAGTGTGCTCACTGCCCCCTAGTGTGTGTGTTCACTAGTGTGTATGTGGTGTTTCACTTCACAGATGGGTTAAATGCGGAGATGGAATTTCCCCGTTTGTGGGACCAAAAAAGTGTCACTTAACTTCTGGTCACAGGGCCGGTTCCCTAACTTCCAGCGCACGACTGCCCCTAGTGAAAGCTAGTATCTCCAAAATGGTAGCTTCTCAGACGAGGGCGAAAACATTTATTCGAGACATTTTATTCGAAGCAATTTTGTAGCATTTCTGTAGTAGAAACATTGATATTTCCACGCGATGTAGAGCTCAGTTATGCAGAAAACTGAAAATTGCTAAAATGATACGCGACACTTTTTAAACTGTGATGTAATGGGAGGATGTTGTTATAACGTCTCTTATAAAATGTGTGTGTTATCTGTCGATCGAGGTGTGGCAAATAAGGTTGGACGCCCTCTGCTGGATACTGCCTCCTGGGTGGCCCTGGCAGTGTTAACCTCTGAGTCAAACTCTGATGATGCCAGAGATGATGTCAGGCCATGGCTTTAATTAGCTGAAATGAAGTAATTAAAGTTCATGCTAGTTATTGATTGAACGGACCTGCAGGGAACGCTGACATGTCCTTACATTTCTTCGTTCAGTTGGGTTTATTTTGTGAGTTTATTAATGAGGAATCTGATTTCCTTTAAATCTGGGCCTGCGGGGTCTCGGTGTAAGTCTGTATAGAGTGCCCTGCTTTTGATTTATGAGCCCCCCTCCATTCCCATTTCCTGAAATTCTGGTTTAGGTACGGGAGGTAAATTAAGAGCCGAGAGCACTGCCTGTGTTTGTTTATTAATTTGCTTTTGCCCTACCGGGGATCATTTCGGTTCGGCGTAACAAGAGTGGTGCTTGCAAATACGTTGCCATGGCGATGCCTGGCTCACTCTTAGTGCCGTTCCTGAAGTATGGCTTCACAGGGAGAGAGCGGGATGGATGGATGAATCATTGACTGGAAGAACAAGTCCCCCCATTACCAAATATTGAAGCGTTCTGATCCAATATTTTTTCTTCTGTAAGAGCTGCTAAGCTTTAAAATGGATCTGTTTTTAATCAAAAGACTTAATTTGAGATTAGTAGGCTGTCACGCTGAAAGACATCAATCTATGCTATCCCACAGGAAGAACTATATCACAGTGGAGTGAGGTCAATTTCAGGATTGATTTGTTACAGATCTGGATCACATTCATTGTTTTTCCCCTCTCAGATATCTGATCTAGCGCTTTCTGCTGATAGCGGATCGATGCCTGGTATTGCATTGGTTATTTAAAGAGTAACGACAGTGCCCTAGTTTCAGAGAACCCCTTGTCCGGCTTTAAAACTGGCTCAGAAATGGGAGCGACACTTTGGAGCATTTGGTAGGGGAAGAGGTTGGGAGGATGCTGCAACACAAAAAAAACAAAGGAAGAAAATCTTACTGCTCCTTCTCCATCACCTTAAAGCTGCACTATGTAAGATTTTCGAAAGCAGTAGCATTAAAGTTTCAGGAGGAAAACAGGCTTAAATATTATATATAATAGCACAGGCTCAACAAGAAGGTCCTGCTGAATGTTTGGGTCTCAAAATCAACATTATACTGATGAAGATGTGATGACAATATCAGATAATTCGCTCACATCTGCAGAAGACAGAGATTTCTGTTTAAATTCTCTTTCAGGTCACTCACAGAAGGGGTTCAGAGCACAAGTACTTAGGTGCAGTTACACCTTTCCCCCAGAGAGGTCTCCAAATCCCCAAAGCTTACATAGCGTAGCTTTAATTGAACTGTGACCCATATGTAGCCTTTTAACATGATTACAGTAATGCCGATGACACACAAACCAGCCTTTCTGTCAGTCTCAGCACATGAACACACAGAGACAGAAGAAGAGGGAGAGACGTAGAATGAAACAGGGATGGACGAATATAATGAACACTGAAAACCCCTTAAATGGGCTAGCAGAGATTCACATTATTGCAGCGGTGTTTTTTTTTCTGGTATAAACAAAGAAAACAGATGAAAAAAAAATTTGGTCATTTCATTTTTTACATATTGTGATTTGGTGGGCCAGTAGGAGAATAGGCACGTCATTCATTATTATAAAGCTGTATATGCTTTTATATATATATATATATATATATATATATATATACATATATATATTCTTTCCACTAATTTAATTATTTTTATTTGAATTTTGATATTTGATATTTGTAACCACTACAAATAATTTTGGGGGTGTGTGTGTGTGGGGGTGTGGGTGGGTGTGTGTGTGTTTGTGTGTGTGTATGTATGTATGTATATATATATATATATATATATATATATATATATATATATATATATATATATATATATAGGTCAAAGAATGTTGGAGATGGAGCTGCCGGGCAGAAGGAGAAGAGCTAGACCTCAGAGAAGGTTTATGGATGTAGTGAAGGTGGACATGGAGATGGTTGGTGTGAAAGTAGAGGAGGCAGTGAATAGGGCAAGATGGAGGCAGATGATCCGCTGTGGCGACCCCTAAAGGGAGCGGCTGAAAGAAGAAGATATATAATATATATATTCACACAGGAAATTGAATGCATTCTAATTTGGTTATAGTTATTACACAAAATACAACATTGAAAAGCAGAACTTTTCTAGGAATGTGCGTCACTCGCTTTGCCAAAACGTTTTAAACGTGTGTTTTCACTGCTGGTGTGAAAGAGTCGTGAGGTTGAGGATCAGTCGAGTTTGATGCCAGTGGTGCCTCAGGATGTCCTGATATTCGAGGCGGTCTTGACCGTGATGTACAAAAGGCTGAATATTTGGTCGCAGTTCCCTCCGTGTGCATATTTGCTTGACTGAGTGATTTGTGTGGGTTTTCAGTGGATGAGCTCTGAAACCTTAACGTCTGTGCTTTGTGTCCTCACAGAGGTCTTCATGGCCGTGGAGGAAGAAGTTTCTGTGGAGCCAGAGACCACCGCTGTCGCTGTTCCTGAAGAGCCAACAGAGTCTCCATCAGGTAAAGGCAAAGTTTAGTTTCAGCTGTAACGTTAAAGTCCTGATGTGGAGCAAGCTACACTGCCCATCTCACATTTTGGGGCACATTGTTTTCTAATGATATTTGAATTTTGCCAGTGTTACTTGAGCAGCAGAAGCCGAGAGGGAATGTGTTACAGCAACATCACGGCTGTGATTTGGTCGTGGTAGATCATCACGGTCGTGATGTTATTCACTAGTGTTAATTATGCATTGTAGTGCATAATTAAAATGTGAAGTTCAAAAATTAATCAGACAGTATTATTGGAATTTTTATCCCCTTAAATTTGGTATTGGCCACGCAATTTGCATATCAGTCGGCCCTAGTTTGTACAGTATAGTACCAAAGTTGGGACACACCTGTTTGAATGTATGCTTTTCGTAATATTAATTTCATAATAATAATTTCATAATGTATGAAAGCTTATGCTTAAATGCTTGGATTTGGTTCCAAGTTTAATATAGGTTTTGAAGTTGATGTTTGTGTATAAATTAATTCCATAATATAAAATGAACTGCTGCACCACCAAGCAGTTCTTATCAGCAGCACGAGTCCTGCTCACGAGTCCTGCTCACGAGTCCTGCTCACGAGTCCTGCTCACGAGTCCTGCTCACGAGTCCTGCTCACGAGGCCTGCTCACGAGGCCTGCTCACGAGGCCTGCTCACGAGGCCTGCTCACGAGGCCTGCTCACGAGGCCGCGTGATGTTGCACCAAAGCAAAGTTGGGAATGCGTTCATTTTGCAAGATGTTTTTTATTTATTTATTTTTTTGTTTTTGTTCAATATGTTTTTGGTCACTGCACGATCCCATGTGTTGGTTTATAATTCTGATGTCTTGTACTCTTAATTCTAAAAATGAATAAAAAAAAAAAATCAGTAATTTTTACTGTTTCACAAAATAATGAACGACAAGGGGGAGGAGCAACAGACAAACAAAGATAAAGTAAGAGACATGGAGAGTAACAGTGATTACAGGTATAATCATCGTCACAGAGAAAATTCATAGGAGGAAGTGTCGGTGTTCAGTGCATACCTCGCCGGAAATCCGAAATACGCAACACGGCAACTTTGCCATGTTTCAACAGTCGTGAGCTTGGCATGGTTAAGTTGTACAGCACTCAGAGTAGATGTGTCCAAACTTTTGATGGTACTTTATATGTAATCACAATGACCTTGAACCAGATTGAACTGGATGAATTATTTTTTTATTTATTTTAATTTCTCTGTTCCCATTTTCAGCTGTTGAAGCCACCCAGGAGATCCAGGTGACAGTGACTCTGACGGAGGGTCCTGCGTCTCCCCAGCACTCGTCAGCTTTATCAGCCGTTTCTCCACTCTCCTCCCAGAGTTCCACGGCTGTGGTGGAGCAGGATGACGACGGATCGCACGACACCATCGCGACGAGGGAAACGGGGAAGGAGGAAGAGAACGCTCAGCTACCTGAGCCTGAGGAGCCAGAACCCAACGTGGAAGCTCCAAAGGCTCTTTTCGCTTCGCCTACCAAAGAAACCTGCCCTGAGTTTTCTCTTTCTCCTTCTCCGTCCCTGGCAGCCCGGGCGGAGCCCGTGGACACGTGTCCATCAGCACCAGAGGCTTCAGAGGAAGCTGTGGAGGAGAATGTTGGCGAATCAGTGGTTCCACACGTGGTGGAGGATAATATCGGTCCAGACCTGCAGGAGCGTCCCCGACCAGAGGAGGAAGAGGAAGAAGTTGTATCCGAGCCACCTTCCGCTTTACCCGAGGAAGGCAGCGTCCCACCAGCCTCAGAGAGAAGCCCCACTCTGGAGATGGACACCACGCCAGCCAGCGAGTTAAGCTTCTCTGGATTTAGCTCTCCGGCTGGTGAGGAAAAGAGTTCAGGCTTAAAACGCTCGCCAGGATTGTCCCCTGATGGCTCAGGCAAGCTGTCCCAGTCCCCCTTCTCCACAGAGGCTTCTCCCAGAGAGACGCCCACGCATGCTCAGAATCAGCCTGGATACGGCCCTGCGGTGCCCCCTGTTGCTTTCTTTCCTCTAACCCCCAAAATAGGTATGGGCAAGCCAGCCATCTCCAAAAGGAAGTTTTCCCCAGCAAGGCCTCGAGTGAAGCAGGTAAGGGCTGAGTTACACTCCTCTGCCTCAGAGTGTGTGAACATGGTGTTGTTTGCATAGCTGGGTGTCGTTAATGTGTACTGAACCAGAATATTAAGGAAACGACGAAGACACTTTTTACCTGGGAGAAGTCTTGAATTGTGCTGCGGTACAGATGTTTTGAATGTTTGAATAGAGGTTGTACGAATGCTTATAGGCTACTGTGTTGTCATGCTGGTGTCAGGAACTCTGGGAATCCAGGGATATCGTCGGAATCTCTGAATTACAAGGCCATTTAGCGGTTAAAATACACAAATCCGTGCTATAAGAAAGCCAACACTCCTGCGCCCTGAAGTGACGTGACATAAAAGTAGTTAATGAAACGAATTCACTGAAATAATGAAAACGGAGTGAGATTGCTGAACATGCTGTTGTAAATATAATTCAATTATATTACTGAAATTATGATAATAATTATCTGTTACTTTCTTTATACCATTCATGTGGCCTGATCACTGACAAATTTTCAGTGTTGCTCACGGTAGCGGGTGGGAAATCAAAACAAGTGAGCCGAGAAGCTGCTGAATGACGTCCCGCGCCCTCGTGGTCTGATCGAGATGTTTAAATGGGTCAGAAGGAGACAGCGTGGCGCTTCCATCCACCTATGAGCGTATACAGTGTTCCCTCGTTTATCGCGGGTAGTCCTGGATCGTAAAATCCACGAAGTAGGGACGCTATATATATTAAGTATTTATACACTATTTTAAGGCTTTATAAACCCTCCCCCACACTTTTACGCTACATAAACCTTTCCCATTCCCTTAATAACCATTCCCACACTGTTCTGTGCATGTATTGTACCTTTACACTTACTGTGTGTTGTTTACAATCTCATGTAGGCAAGTAGCGTCTCAGGCGGGCGATGCTGCTTCGCGTTTTCGAGTGTATTCATCCACTGAGTAAATATGCACTATTTACTGTAAATCGTAATATTTCATGATTTATAACATTCCTTTATTGTTAGAATTCATGTTTTTAATATATTTTTATACATTTTGGGATTTTTTAATGTAAAAATTCATGAAATATATATATTTTCCACAGATCGAGTTCCGCAGAAAACCTGCGAAGTAGCGAAAACCCGCGATATATTTTTTCCATTAAAATTTTTTGAAAACCCGAGATGCACCGAGTCCGCGAGGGAACACTGTATAGGTAAAACAGAGAGAGAGAGAGAACGCTCAGCCTTTGTGACGCTGGTTTAACTCCTGCTTATAGTGTTTAGTGAGCTTATTTCACAGTGAGCCTGATGACCCCTGCCGTGCTATTTCAGCAGAGGATAATGCATTTGTGATTAGACTGTGTCAGGTATTGGACGTCAGATTGCTTTGATGGAACTGGGCGGGCGGGAGCGGGACCAAACGTTTAGGATGCGGACAGGAGATATGATTCCAGTTTTCTGTGGGAGGAAATCTCCATTCACCCGGGCGGCTGGTTCTTAGGGAGCCGCGATCCTCTGTCTGATCCACGTTTGCAGCCGTGCAGTAATTATTCCCTTTCCGCTGTTGCACAGTCACATTGATTAGTGTCAGTGTGGAGCGTGTATTAATTAATGTGGAAAGGCTCTTGCTGTTCTCTAGCTCTCTCACTCTCTCGCTCGCTCTCTCTCACTCTCTCGCTCGCTCTCTCTCGCTCGCGCTCTCTCTCTCTCTCTAGCTCTCTCTCTCTAGCTCTCTCTCTCTCGCTCTCTCGCTCTCTCTCTCTCTCTCTAGCTCTCTCTCTCTTGCTCGCTCACTCACTCACTCACTTTTTCTCTCTCTATCTCTCGCTCGCTCGCTCTCTCACTCTCTCGCTCGCTCTCTCTCTCTAGCTCGCTCTCTCACTCTCTAGCTCGCTCTCTCACTCTCTCGCTCTCTCACTCTCTAGCTCGCTCTCTCACTCTCTAGCTCGCTCTCTCACTCTCTCGCTCTCTCACTCTCTAGCTCGCTCTCTCACTCTCTAGCTCGCTCTCTCACTCTCTCGCTCTCTCACTCTCTAGCTCACTCTCTAGCTCGCTCTCTCACTCTCTCGCTCGCTCTCTCACTCTCTAGCTCGCTCTCTCTAGCTCGCTCTCTCACTCTCTCGCTCGCTCTCTCACTCTCTAGCTCGCTCTCTCTAGCTCGCTCTCTCACTCTCTAGCTCGCTCGCTCGCTCGCTCGCTCGCTCGCTCTCTCTCGCTCGCTCGCTCTCTCTCTCTCTCTAGCTCTCTCTCTCTTTCTCTCTTGCTCGCTCACTTTTTCTCTCTCTTGCTCGCTCACTTTTTCTCTCTCTATCTCTTGCTCGCTCTCTAGCTCTCTCTCACTGTCGCGCTCTCTCTCTTGCTCTCTTTTGCTCTCACTCAGTTTTGCTTGCTCACTCGCTCTCTTTGTCTCTCTTGCACTCGTTCTTTCTTCCTCTCACGCTCGTTCGTTCTCTCTCTTGCTCTCTCTCTCTCTTTCATGAGCACTCTCGCTCTTTAACTCGCATGCTCTCTCTGTCTCTCTCGCTCACTGTGTCTCTTCTGTTGTTTTTTGCAATCTTTCTTTCTCTCTAGCTCTTGCTCTCACTCCATCTTTGTCTCAGTCTTTTGTGATATCTCTCGCACTCTTTCTTTCTCTCTCGTGTGCTCTCTCTTGCTTTATTGCTGTCTTTATCTCCTCTCTCTCTCTCTCCCTCTCATCTCTTTTGCTTTCACTCTCTGTAGCTCCTTCTGTATTGCTCTCTGTAGCCCCCCCCCACCCCCCCGAGACACCCCTCCACTCCTCTCTCTGGAGTGCATAACTCAGAATAACCCTGCAGAGCAGGAGGGGGTGGGGGATGGGAGTTGGCGCTGGTGCCAAGGGTTTGATGCTGGGGAGCATAAAGGAGCCTTTTTGGAGGTGTATAATTCGGATAACTATTCAGTGAGCTGGAAAGCACGACACAAACCCATTTCCACTCGGAGCTTGGGAACAGGGAGGATGCTGAGTGCTCTCCTTTTTAGGGCTGTCCAAGTTGTCAGAAATCTAAATTAAACTTGGCACTGTGGGATCTCGCTGTGGCCCAGTAGAGTAAACTTCAAACTATGATTAAGCCTTGTTTTGTTGAAAAAACTGAAGATTAAGGGTTGTTTATTTTCCAGGTACTTTGTTCAGGGAAAAGTCTCAGTTTGGTCACCTTGTCGTTTGACTTTGAGGAAAGTTTCTGCTCGTTTATAACGTTAAGAAGTGTCTGGGCCGGCGTCTGTAGTTGTGCGTTGATGCACTGGATTAGTGTCGACACCAATACTGTCCATATTAAACCCGTTAGCGGCAAAACTGACCCAAAGAAACACGTTTCTTAGGAGGAGGAGTGTCATTCCAAAACACACCATCACATTCCTGGTTTTATCAGTGGACCAAATACATGCAGTTGATAATTGACTGGCACTTATTTGTTTTAAGAGATAATGTGAGCCATGCGTTTCTCTACAAAGCACTGCAGCATGTCAAAATTAAAGCCTCTCCAAATTTAGGGTGTGCAGTCTGACTAGTATTGATTTTCCAGTGTCCGGAAGTGTTCGTGAACAGATATCCGTTGAGCTGTGGGGAAAATGATTGAAAAAATAAAAATTGATTTTGGCTGAAATGAATGTAGAACTTTGCCTCAGCTTTTTAGGTCATCAGCACTGGTACTACACAAAAAATGTTAGGACCACAGCTGACCTGTGCAGCACTAGATGCTGATAGAGACTTGTTGTCTTCTACAGAGGTTTTGTCCTCTTTCAGCGGACAGCGTAATACATTGACGTAGGTTGACAGAGAAATGTAGACTTAAACAAATATTACTGAAAACGCAGACTGCTCTGCTTTAAGCTTCATCTCCGCTATAGCCGCTTTTCTAAAAGTAGAAGAGTTTTTTTGTAAAATGTCTCTGAGCGTTTGATTTTTTACGAGGCTGCCGTCGCTTCTCGTTCGCCAGCTTTCTTCTTCGAATTCTTCTTAAATGGTGCTGCAGTTACGTTCTGGCGCCTCAGGCACCATTTAAGCTGGAACGGGAAAATTCGAATAAGCAGCTGTTGAACGAGAAGCGACTTCAGCCTCGTGATTCTTTAGTGCTTGACAGTTTCTCATTGCAGATTAAACGCATCAGGAAACCAGCTGGATTATTTTATTTTTACCTAAAAATCGAATTCTGCTGTGGAGCCGCGACACGGCAGTGAAGGAGCCGCATGCTGCTGACCGCTGACCGCTGACCTTGCCTGTTTGGCAGTAAAAGCCATGCTATCTCTGCCTTCTAAGTCACATCCTCAACAACAGTTTTCTTTCCACAGCACCCAATTTAAGTCTGTTTCAGACCTTAACTCAAACTTAATGTAGCCACAAAAATTTAAAGTGTCATAGTTTTGGGTGCCTTTGAGACAGGAAGATGATGAGAAGTCTGAAGTGATTAAAATAAATTATTATAACATGAAATACTCGTCCAGGGTGCCTCAGTTTAAAAATCCTTAATGACCAAAACTTTGGAAAGTGTTGGTGTCATGTTTTGGAATGAGCTCTTCAGTTCTTACAGTGCATGGTGTGAAGTTTGTGGCCCTTCAGTTGAAGACTATTACGCTGGTTTGAGATCGGCGCTCGTTAACAGCCGATACCCCGAACTCGGTTGTTGGGTGAGAGAAGTCTGGATTGGTGTATTGCTAGTTGTGCAGGCTCTGTGGTGCTTATTGTGAACGCTGTGATTTCTCTTCACTTCCATTCCTCCTTTTCCCTTCCATCTCTCTCTGGAGGATGCTCTTTCTCAGCGTAGTGTAATTTGAAGGGTGGTCGTCTGTCGTGGGATTTCCTGTTTGGTGTGTATGAGTACGTGCTCTCCTCTGTATGGCCGTTTGAGAAAGAGAGCCTCAATACGGTTTTTTGTGTAGATGAGATTCTAGAGAACAACACTTCCTTGAACCACACCCCCCCACCACACCCCCCCCACTGCTGACTTGCTTCGTACCCCGCAGAGGAGACTGAAGCATGTTTTGGGGGCTGATTTTGCTGCATGTTTTAGATTCTTTAGTGGGAAGCTCGAGAATGGGCCTGTTGGTTTATTGCGGTGGTCTTTAATGGATAGAGGTTTCGCGGTGATTGATAAAGGCATGTCCCGATCCAGTCTGAGCCTCTACGTTTATTTTAGGCTGGTCTTTTGAGGGCTCCCGAGTGGCGCAGCTGTCCAAGTGTGGGCCTCATCTCTCTATCGTCGGGAGATTGGGCGGTCCGTTCCTGGTGAGACCACAGCCTTCTGTGATTGAGAGTCCGTGATTGTAATTATCTCTGTGGTTGGATAGTCTGGCCCTCCCTCTCCCCCGTTACTCAGCATGATGATAGCCAGTGCGAGTGCATGTTAGGTGACATAACATTGACCGCGTCCTCTTTTAAGTGTTTTGAGGTGTTCGTTGATGTTTGGATATGATGGAGCGTCACGCCTCAGAGGAAGCAGATTTTCCCCGTGAACAGATCTGCTGACTGTGCCAGCAAGTTTTAAACTCGCTTTAAAACTGGATCAATAGGAAAAATTGCCCTGTGCTGTGGTGTCACATCTGGTGTGAGTTCGGGGGAGCATGAATAATGTCAATAAAGAAAAGAGAAAACTTTACATGTTTGAAAAACACAAACTGCATAAAATTGTCATTGAAAAAAAACAAAACCCAAAAGCCACATTGTGTAAAATCTTGTATCACACTAAGCCACGGTGGCGTTTTAGGGCCACTGCTAATAAAAATAAAAATAGTACACTTTGAGAATAAAGTTATACTATTTTGAGAATAAAGTCGTAGAATTATGACATTAAAGTGGCATTAATACCAGGCAAGGTCACAATATTGTGGCCAAAGGCTCTGCGAAGGGAGGCACCTCGTGTTAAATGAGGGGCGTTGAGTTGGTGGAGTTCTACTTTCATATCGATTCCCCCATAAAGAAACACTCAGCCTCCCCGTCTCTCCTGCACATCAGCACCAGCCTGGTATTAGTATGAGAAACGGCAGGAAACTGTTTATCTAGAATAAAGAGCCAGACGGACTCGGAGGAAACCGTCTGTCTGTGTTGTTGGAGGAGAATCGCTGGCAGGGTCGTCTACACGGCTATCGGGGGGCTACATATCCCCCCCATTCAAAGAGGGCATGAAGTTTCACAGACGGTGAGAATGATGATCCCCAAAGAGACGAGTGAGTGGAGCTCCAGCGCCAGTGCAGCAACCGAGACCCCAACGCGTTAAGGCAGCCCCCTACAGTTAGCCCACTTTAACCTCCAAATATTACAACTTCTTTCTCAATATTATGACTTTTTTCCTCAAAGTCGACTATTTTTATTTTTTATTAAGTGGCTCTGAAATTGAAAATAAATTACTGTGGCATTTATAAATCGTTTCCAGCCTGGCGTATCTTGATGGGTGTCTGAAGCACTGGGACCAGACTCGGCCACAGACTCAGCTGATGGGGACATGCCCATTTGATGTTTGTCTGTTTTTTGGGGGGGTTTCTGGTTGACGTTTTGGTCTCTGTGTTGGTAATAAGAGAAGATGGAACAGAACAGTGTCTGTCTGTTAGACGGCCTGGTGCTATCCCAGCAGTCAGGTGGTGAAGTCAGCGTTTCCCATTCACATTTTAGCTCTATCTGAGCTCCCAGTGTAACTGTATGAGGTATTTGTTGTTCTTCACTGCTGGGAAGCTGGGAAAAGCAAAAGGTGGATCTGGGAGTCCTGAGGACTGGATTGGGAATCACTGGGTTATGCCTAAGAGTAAGTAACACCGCGTTGACCCCGGCTATTTCCAAGAGTTACCAGAGACTTTAGGAACTAGGAGACAGTTCACTGGTTTGAAAATGAACGGGAACGCTTGTGGTGTTCAACATGTCTTTTCATGGTGAAGCTGAAAGTGAGAGGAACCCAGGCAGCCAGAGAAAACAGTGTTTTTTGAGCCAAACTCTACAATTTATTCGTTTTTTTTTTTTTTTGTTAGAATTCACCAGTGATTGAAAAGGTGTTTTTGAAAACGTTTAACGTGGCTTTTACTTTCTATTACTTTTGGCCGTGACTTCCGCCAAGTGGGCAAACACTCCTGTAAGAACTTTGAAAGGGAATTTGATGGGAGAAATGATGCATGAGGACATGGCACTGAAACTCCTGCTCTGCCGGCTTTTGCATGGCCATTTTTACGCACTACCGCTGCAGTAGTATCACTCAGCGTTTACGGTCTCGTTCTTTTTCTGTTTAAAAAAAAAGTTTGTTTTTCCTCTTGTTCTCACGTCGTCATTATTGTTAACTGTTTTTTTTTTCCCCTTCATTGTACTGATGTAACTCTACTGTTGAGCTTTTTTCCATTGTTTTTCTTTTCACAGGCATGTGGCTGAAGTTGGCATGGAGATATTTCAATCTCATAGTGCCTCTGTGCTCACCCCCACCCTCCTTTACACGCGTTTCCCCTTTTTATAAAAGCACTTTTAAGTTGATCTTGTGCTTGAGGGAATGATGTTTTGTATCCAGCAGTTTCATTAAGTGCCTGACATGAAAATGGAAGTTTGGGACAAATCTATACATGAGAGGAGAGAGAGAGAGAGAGAGAGAGAGAGAGGGGGAGGAGAATAAACCCTCCAACCTTCTGTCGTTATTTATTATTTATAAAGCTGAAATAATTTTCACTTTGCAAAACAAAAAAAAGCCTCGCAGTGATTGTGTTAGAGAGGATAATTACACAGTCTTGCCCCGATTAGCTTGTTAAACAGGCTAAACACTCCCCATGACGCTTTATACGAAATTCCCCTTCGCTCAGCGTGCATCACAGAGAGCCTGGCGCTGTCACACTGACAACCACACTTGTTTAGTAAACACACAAACAAACGATGCCGCTGCCATGGACACGGCGTTCACTCGGTAATGAGGAGCATCATGTTAAGTGGATCTATCCTCACTGGTCTACTGTAAGGTTGCCCCATGTGGAGAAACGTAACTCGGGCAAATGAAACGTCTCACTTTTGGAGAAGTTTGAAGCTGCACAGAAGATCCCACTGGGTGCCAGTTACCATGGACCCAGGAGTTCCAGGAGTTCCAGCTGTGCTCCTGGAGATTTAATGTCCTGCAGAGTTTGGCTCCAACTCTGGGCCTAATGTTTGCAATATTAGTAGTAGCACTAACGTTAATTAGGGCTGTCAACACTAATGCGATTAATTAACTCCAGCCTTTTTTTTTTTTTTTTTTAAAGGCCTTTAATGCATTTCACTAGTTTGACCCTTTGAGCCACCCCCAGTAGCGCAGGCTGTAGCCCAGCTAGCGCAGCGTATGTCGCTATGATAGAATCCGTAATTGTTGTCCTCTCATTTAAACACAGCTTTTAAGTAGCTTGTAAAGCAACACTACGCTGGATGGTGCTCGTGGGAGACCTGTGGATTAATTAGTGGGCAGTAAACTAACAAAATCAACAGCAGAGTGAGTGGATGCCTCCCCCTGAGATTTCATCCTCCGGGATCCACAAGCCGTGTGCATGAGATTGAGAGTCTACAGTCACAGAAGAGTTGACAGTTGATTTTATGTGTGATCTATATGATGAACTCATTGGTTAGAGCATGCAGCCGCTGATGCTCTCACTGGACGGCAATGATTAAAATGGGAAACTTCGTTGGGTTCACTTTGGAAATGGAACTACTACTAATAATAATAATAATAATACTGCTACTACTACTAATAATAATAATAATACTGCTACTACTAATAATAATATAGGTATTTTCTCATACTTAGTTTTGCAGCTGGAATTATATACAGTAACAAATTTCTCCAAAAATAAAAACTTCAACAACAGTAAGAAGGAGAATGAATGAATGAAAGATCAGGGGAAGCATTTTCAGCTCAGAGATTGAAGAGCAGCCTCTGTGCTTCTATTCAAAATGTCTGGGATTTTAAGAAAAATAATAACAAAAAAAACCCATTTTCCTGCTTTTCCAACCGTCTATAATTAAATGTTGTATTTGTACTGCCAATTTGTAAGGTTCATAACATTTTTGTTGACGGCGACAGTGCGTGCATGGAAATGAATGGACATCGCCGCTGGCTCAGAATTCCCATACCAGTGCATCTCTGTTGAGAACCTGTAGAATAGACTGTGCAGTCTGAGGTTTTTCATCATGTGATCAGTTTTTTCCCAAACTCGTCTGCATCAGTGTTCTTATTTGCATTTGTCTTGATGTAATGCTTTCATTTGCCTGTATTATTTCATTCTGTTCTTAAAGTTGCTGCCTTTCAAATTTATTTGGCTGTGCATTTTGTCACCCTCCCACTCCACTCATCCTCCTCCTACCACCCCCATCCCCTCCTGCCTCCCTCCCCTTCTGGCCCCTGCCGCTCTCCCTCAGGTTGCATGGAGCAGCCGTAGTGCATTAAGCTCTCCGTCCTGGTCTCCGGAGCGGTCAGAGGGCTGGGATGGCCCTAAGAGCCGACAGCTGCTGGGCGATCACGTCTGGACGGCCAAAGTGGTAAATGAAGGGCTGTGACAGAGGGAGGTGTTTGTTTTACTGCTGGTGCAGGGCTGCTGCAGGGTAGGGCTGCACGATTTTGAGCCAGAATGATCATCGCAATAATCTTTCAGCGATATTTTGCGATTTGTGAATTTTTCTTGCAGTTTAAAGTGGTTTTAATACATTTCCACAGATAGCTGACATAAACTGTCAACATGTCCATTTTAAGTCTTGGGAGTGCATGAATGACATCCTTCCAAGAACACAGTTACATTCGACCAAATTTGCCAAAATAAATTGTGCAACCCAACCACAGTACGCTCAGGGTTCTTCTCATGGTCATTGATGGCACACTGCCTCAACAAATGGTCTTGGGTGAGCTCTGCAGGGATGTTTGGGTGGATTTGATTTGGGCGGTTTTATGAAGTTCAAAGATGGCCTTGTCGCTGCGTGTGGACGTTGCTGTGTGCCTGTATGGTTGTCAAACTGATGAATGTTTTTATTGAGTGTTATTGTGATTGCATATACACTTCTGATCTCTCATAATGCATAAATATGCTATTTAGGAAAGCATTTTTAAAAATGTGCAGGACGAGTTTGGCCATTTATCTCGCAGCAAACTAAACAGATCTGTCGCCGGAGAGCGCGGTCACTGCGATTCAGCGGCTTACATGTTAATATTGCTGCAGATTCTGATTCTGTTTTTATGATCAGTGGTAAAAGTCTACATTGCATAGACCTTTATGAACGCAGTGATTGGACCCAACTGTTCTTATTTACATGACTTATTCTCAAAATTGATATGCCGTCTTGATAAGATGATTTTCTTGCACGTTTCAGTGTAATAGTTTGACAAAAAGCAGCTTTTCTTAATTTTTCCCCTTTACTCCAAATACGTAGTCAATCAAATTGTTTGACGTCTGAAGCTTGTTTGGTGAGCAAAAAACACTGTCGCTAAAATAGTAGTAGCGATAGTTTTAAAGTTAGAATTTTGTCAGTTCTTCTGTTTTTTAAAGGTGTGATTTAGATACAGACCAGTTTCAGACCACTAGTGTCAGAAACCTTATTTGCCCCATGCTAATTGGTGTTCTTACTAGGCTTGGGCAATAAGATGATGTAACTGTAGGTGGATGATGATGCTTCAAAGGTGGTAACTGTCCTCGATCTAGGGAGCATCAATTTAGCCTGTTAAATAAAATGAAATATGTATTTATAATGTTTTATTCAATTTAATTGATAAAATGATGGATTATTATTGGACATTAATGAGCTGTTAGACTGCAGTGCAGCAAATGCTGTTTCCCAAAGGATGACATACCGTCTAAGCATGTTCTATACAGCTTAAGCGTTGGAATGGTTCACCGGTAAACTTTTCCCACAAGCATCTATAGCGGAATTTCCAGAGCGCCTTCCCTATAATGATGTACAGCACATGGGCGTGTCTTTGGAAGTCATTTATTTACTCTTTGGTGTTTAGCAGTCAGAGGTTTCCCCACAAGGGGGCGCTAGCAAGGAGCGGGGAGAGTGCATCATTTAAAGATAGAAAAGCGTCACGAACCCACACCAGCAGGAGCTCCGGAATAATTTGGAACGTTTGCAGTCGATTTCAAAACCAGAGGTGAAGTGAATTACCAAAATATTACTCAGTATTATTATTTAATATGCAGATATTTATATTTAATCAGGTAACACTTAAAAATACATATTAGCCAAAGATAGCAAAGAAAGTAGATTTGCGCTACACTAAAAATTCTTTGAGACTTCTTTAATAAAGAAAATGGTTCTGTACAGAATCACAAACATTCAAAGAACCCATTGCATGATTTCAAGGGTTCTTTGCATCGTGAAAGGGTTCTTCAGACTGATGGAGAATGTGCTGTAGATGGTTCTTTATAAACCTTTTTGAAAAGGGTTCTGTAATACCAAAAAGGGGTTCTGCTAATGTTATGATGTTAAGCCTGTAACAATAGAAGGCTTTTTTAGACAGGCTCTGCATTCCATATCTCCATCAGTCTGAAGAACCCTTGAAGAGCCGTGGTGTTTGTTGTCTAGAGCTTAGGTGCTGTGAACTGCTTAACGAGAGAATTTTATGGTAATTATTTTTACATATCGCCCAGGCCATAAGTTTCCTTGTATCCCAGCTACATTAGCCTCGTAGCTTTAGTGCTAAAACAAAAGAAGCAGACTTCAGATGGCAAACACTTCTTGGCTGATGGGGATGTTTTAATATTATGATGAAAGTTTTTGTATTTTTTGCCAAACTCTCGCTTTGAATTTGATTGTTCGTCGTCATTAATCCAACCCGTCTCCGAGTTCCTCAGATACTGACTACTCATCCTCCTTCAAATGCATGCTAACTGGCCTCTCTCGCGCTGCAGTATCTCCTCAGACATGCACATGCACACATGGAGCTGCAGAGCCTCCCTCACCAAATCCTCACACTTTCCTCCATAATTCATTTTTGCACAAATTAGCCACAGACTGTACAGGCGGTGGAGCGTGGCACCTCCTCAGGCCGTCTCTCTAAGTGGAGTTGACGTCTCCTGTCTCGAGCAGTTGCAGCTCAGGCGGGAGTGAGGTAATTACCTGGAGGAAGGAGGATATGGGCCACAGCCTCGGCTCAGCGGCACAGGGAACGTGATGCCTTTGGAGGCAGGGCAGGGTGGCGGGAACACAGGCTGTAACGTGAGCCAAGTTATGTTCAGGCAGGCTTGAACTCAGTGGCTCTGCCTCCCCTGTGTTCACACGTACAAGCAGGCCAGGACTAGGAGATAAGGCCAAAATAAATATTTTTCTGTCATTTAATATCAATAATTATTACAACTTTAGTTTTTCCTGATGCTCAGTTTTGGGTTTAAACCCTAAAGAAACAAAGCAAAAGGTATGTTATTTAGTAGAAAAGGGTACATCTAACATGGGCTTGCGAGATTAAGCCGTTCTTATTGCCGTATGAGTTTCCACAGTGAACATGTTAAGGGCTGCGATGACTAAACAAAACATTAAATTACATGCACAGCGCCAGACTGATGAAATTAGGTTATGGTGGAAATGTAGCATTAGGAGCTGTGTCTAATTTTAGAGCAGCAGTGTGCTCTGCTGAGCCTGGCTTGCAACCCTGAACTCCTATGAGTGACTTAACCACTCTGCTGTAGAGCCAACTAGAAGGCATACACAGAGGTCAGAAACTTCTCCATCCTCAACTAACATGAAAAAATGCTTAAAACTAGTTTTTTCTGACGCCCAGAATTGTTTAAAATGTATGAAGCCGTGAAGGACCATAATCACCGTAAGCAGTTTTTAAAGGAATTTAGTATGTGTTATTTTTTCATTGTTGTTTTTAAATATAGAAAAGAGAAGTATATACAGTTTTGTGCAATACATTTGGGGCATAATGCATTTTTGAGAATCGCCCACCCCTGATTCTTTGGTGATATGAAGCTGAAGTCAGCTGTTCGCCAGCTTTTTGCTCGAATTTTCCTGTTCCACCTTAAATGGTGTAGCAGTTCTGATGCTTTTTAAGGTGGAACGTGATATTTACCTAGCTTGCTACCAAGACATTAGCATAGTACTAGCAAATTTTTGTGCTTCTTATGAAGAAAGGTACCATAATACATCAAAACAACATTAAACTTGGAGAAGACAGTGGTTATCGTGATGTCTTAACAGAGAATTCTCACATTTGTGGGTTTCTTTGGTCGTTTGAACATCCACCTTGCCGGTTTTTCTGCTTTTGCCCTACCCCTCTATCTCAACGAAAATTGGGACGCCCTATTAGTTAGTTGAGCCCTTTTTTAGACGTGCACGCACAAAACGGAGGGCGTAGGGCAAAGTGTTGGGGCTGAGGGGTGAAATGGGACTGGGCCTTGGTCAAATTGGGATAGCAATTTTTTATTTATTTATTTTTTTTCCCAGTAACCTCAAAAGTCTGTCTTCATTTGTTGATCTGGGTTGGTTCAGGCAGTCGTACTGTTTTTTGGATGAGTCAGTCACTGCTGCGTTTCCTGTGAGCGAAATGTGGGTTAAGCTGTTGAGTCATGATGGGATGGAGGTTTATGTTAGCGGAGCTCTCCCCGCGGAGACGGGCCGATTTAGCGGAGCCGGCCCGCGTGGTGATTTATCAGGGCCATCAGTAAACTGGGCTGGGAGGTTCCGTACTTTGGGCTATTAGAGCAAGTGATGACTGTGAAGGGTGGAGCTTTTGGTAATTAAAGACGAGATAGATAGATTGCAGTGATAAACAAATGTTTATGGTTTTCTTTTTTTCTTTTTTTTCTCCTTATTTTTATGGGCTGTTAAGCACACAGACTGAAGGTCATGTTTAAAGTTCACTGCAGCTCATTTAGCTCATCGCAGCCTTCACGTGTGTTTAATTTTTCATAAGCATCCTTCAGAGCTGCCAGGCAGCGAGTGACTGAGGCTCGCTCTTAGTATCATTATGTGAAAAAAAACCTCTCTCTCTCTTTTTCTCCCTCCTCCTCTCTCTCTCACTCTTTATTACTCTCTCTCTTTTCTTTCCATCTCTCTTCTTTCTCTCTCCCTTTATATCTCCTTCTTTCTCCCAATCTTTCATCTCTCCCCTCATTGTCGCTCTCTCACTTCCTTTCTTTCTTTTTCCCTCCTTTCCTCCTTTCGCTCTCTTTCCATTTCCCTCTTTTATCCATTTTTCTTTCTCTTCATCCCACTTCCTTCCCCAATTATGGCTCTCACTTCTTCATCTCCTTCCCTTCTCCTGTCTCTCCTTCTTTGCCTCCATCTCTACCTTCTCTCCAACTCTCACTCCTTCTCTTTCCTCATCTTCCTCCTCTCTCTCTCTGCTTATGTCCTTCTTTTACTCTCATTGTTCCCTTTTCCCTTTCTCTTTTCTTCTCATGCTCTGTCTCTCACTCCCCTTTCCATGTCTCTCACTTCTTTCTTTCCCTCCTTTCCTCCTTTCTCTTTCTTCTTTCTCTGTCTCCCTCCCACTTCTTTCCCCATTTCTTTCTCACTCCTCTTCTCTTCCTTCCCTTTCTCCTTTGTCTCTCCTTCTTTTTCCATCCCTCCCTTCTCTCTCTCTCTCTCTCTCTCTCTCTCTCTCTCTCTCTCTCTCTCTCTCTCTCTCTCTCTCTCTCTCTCTCTCTCACTTTCAGGGCCGAGGATCAGGCTTCCCAGGACGGAGGCGACCCAGAGGCTCTAACCTGTCTGGTAGAGGTGGTCGGGGACGATCCAGACTAAAGACTGACAGCAGCCTGCTGGTGAACCCTGGGGTATGGACCCCCTGCCAAATCACCCCAATACACCACACCCTGCCACCCCCCACCTCTCTGCATGCATGAATAATAGAACTCTACGATATGCTCAGTGTAGCATAGAGCTGGCATTAAACCCAGAGCCGAGCACTCAGCCTCAGCAAAGCCTGCTCCATCAGAGCTCTGCTGAAATGACCCTTTTCCCCCTCAAACTAGCAAATGCTGACATTTCCCCTGCGGGAGCGCACAGTTTGGGCAGGGGGGAGTGGAGGGAGTAGCCGGACTCGTGTTTGCCTGGCTCCTCAATCACATGCGCAGATTTGTTGGCGTTTTGAACAGATTCGTGGCATCGACACTCTCGCAGTCTGCTATGCTGTGTAAACTGTGATGCGTATGCACACACCTCGACGGCAAACACATCTCGCCAGGTCGAGGCTTATTGGAATCCAATACGGCACGTAGCTGTTAAGTAAGACTGCAACCTGATACAAATGGTCTTGCTTACACGTGGAGAGTGTTATGATTAGCTAATGATGGCTGCGAGTTTCTCAGGTTAAGGAGATGACAGTATATTGATTTCCATTGCAAGACTGTGTTAGATGATTTTAAGCGAGATGTGCAGTTCACACTCGTTCACTAGGGAAAGGCTAACCTGATAATGGTCATATTTGATGGTTAAGCCACAGGTTGTGGCTGTGTTGACTGAAGAAATTTCACATTTAATTCTCGTTTGAAAATTCTGAGTGGATTGGTTAAAGTAAAGAATACGAAAAAAGTAAAATAATAGGCTTAAATTTATAGATAATATGTATGTAGACAATAATAGAATAAAATGTGTAATATTTTGAGAAGTGATTTTTTTTTTTTTGAATAAATATTTTGTAAAGTTACACGAATAAATTTGATATTTCTAGGATAAAGTAGGCTGATTGTAGAGGGGCAGCTGTAACGCGTTGGGGCCTCAGTTGCTGTACTGGCGAGGACAAAGTCCCACTCACTCCTTCAAACTTTTTAATGATCGTTCTTATTGTCTCCTATGAAACTACATGCCCTCTTTGAATGACACGGGACGTAACCACTAATAGCCATGTAGACGAGCGCTGCCTGCAAGTTCTCCTTCAACAAAACGGACAGTTTCTTCCGAGTCTGTCTGGTTCTTTTTTCTAAATAAACAGTTTGTTGGTCATTTCTTATACTAATAACACTCTGGTGCTGATCTGCCGGGAGAGACTGGGAGACCGAGCATTTCTTTAGGGGTGAAATTGATCCAAGAGTATAACTTTAACTCCTTAACATCCCTCATACCTTCCTTTGGCTGCAATATTGCTGCTTGTTCTCAAAATATTCCACTTTAATGTTGTAATTCTACAATTTTTCAAATATTATGACTGTATTCTCAAAATATCATACCGTATGACTTTTTATCTTGAAATTTAATGCCTGTATAGTCAAAATATCATACCGTACGACTTAAAATCTCATGACTGGGTATTCTAAAAATATCACACTGTATAATTTATCTCAATATGACTGTATTCTCAAAATATCATGCTGTACGACATTTTATCTCAATCTTATGACTGTATTCTTAATATCATGCTGTACGACATTTTATCTCAATCTTATGACTGTATTCTTAATATCATACTGTACGACTTTTTATCTCAATCTTATGACTGTATTCTCAAAATATCATACTGTACGACATTTTATCTCAATCTTATGACTATTCTCAAAATATCATACTGTACGACTTTTTATCTCAATATTATGACTGTATTCTCAAAATATCATACTGTACGACATTTTATCTCAATCTTATGACTGTATTCTCAAAATATCATACTGTACGACATTTTATCTCAATATGACTGTATTCTCAAAATATCATACTGTACGACATTTTAATCTCGATATGACTGTATTCTCAAAATATGTAAGTATGTATAAGTATGCTTTTTTTTTCTCTCAAAATATTAGGACTTCATTCTCGGAGTCTACTATGTTTATTTTTCGCCAGTGGCCCTGAAATTCCATCATAATGAAGAATCAAAGAGATGAAGAAAGATCTGTTTACCCACTCTTGCATTGACCTCTTTTCCACTGTAGGGCCACACGATGCCAAAACCTTCTGTGAGGGAGCTTTTCAGCCGCTTCAGCGTAACAGTTTTTAGTTGTTAAAAAAAAATCAGAATCAGAAAAGAAAAGGTGGTGTTGTGCAATCTCTAATGTAATTTATTAGTATGTATTTATATTGTACGTATTTACTTGTTTATTAGTGGTTATTGTTTTTGTTTAATGTGTGTTGGAGGGCTGAGGGATGTTCCTGGTGGGTGTTTGTAAGAGACTTGTGTTTGTCCACAGGTGAGCTTCGTGGAGACTCCATATGTGGTGAAGGAGGAAGAGGAGAACAGCATGCACAACACTGTGGTTTTGTTCTCGAGCTCTGATGCCTTCACCCTCAAACAGGTGTGTGTGTGTGTGAGAGAGAGAGCGAGCGAGCGAGAGCGTGGCCTTGCAGGGCTAGAGAGCAGTTGGATTGGGTTATCTCCAGGTTGTTTCTGACTCTTTGGCCTCGTATTTTCTCTGGCTCGCTCCTCTTTGTATCTTGAAGACCTGAAGCCATAGCATTTTTTCCCCCCCTGGATGTTAAACAAGACAAACAGCACATAGAAAAAAATGCAGTTTAATGTAACGACCTCTTCTCATGATTACAAATCATCCTAAGAAATAAGCTGATGTGCCTGTGTTGTATCCGCACTTTTATGCCCAATTCGTTTAGTTTAAGTGTTTTCCTGAAACCTCTGAGCTAATTTCCATCAGGCCTGGTATTTTGCGGTTCTGACCCCGTCTAACTACGTTCTCTCTTGGCACGAATGAATCCTTCAGCAGTTGCACTGTTCATATTGCTTGCTCACACTGTATGAGCCCCGGGTTATTGTCTCTGTGTACGTGGGTGGGTTTCTTTTGGAGGGTTGTGTGGTGTTGAGTATAGCTGAACAGCATCTTGTCTGTCTTTCGTGCTCTGTGTCTGCAGGACATGTGTGTAGTGTGTGGAAGCTTCGGACTGGGCGCTGAGGGGAGGCTTCTGGCCTGTTCTCAGTGTGGTCAGTGCTACCACCCTTTCTGCGTCAACATTAAGGTAAGAGTGCTTTTGTCTTTTTGGGGTAGAACTGTTATCGTAATGTGATAAATTGCACCACACTATGCTTTTTCGAGTGTTACTGGGATCGTCAGTACCTCTGCAACGCTGGACAAACTGGACAAACTCGGGCATCATGAAGATTTTGACCAATTACAGAGATCCTGGAACAGGACTAGTTATCTGGGTGATATAATCTGATAGTGGTAGTGATGAGTAACCTGATGATGTTGCTTCAAAGGCAGTAATTGCTGTGTTGAGAAAGAAAAGTGACTGTCTGAGGGAAGTCCTCAGTGGTTTCTGTGCAGCTTCTGTGTCTCGATGGTCCAGTGAGAAAATAGAAAACTTGGTTTCTCACAGGCGTCTGTGGGTGGATTCTAGAGCAGCTCTGCTATGGAATTAATCCTTCCTTCCTTCCTTCGTTCCTTCCTTCCTTCCTTCCTTCCTTCTGTCCATCCCTTCTTTCTTTCATCCATCCTTTATTCCATTGTTGCTTCCTTCCCACCTTCCATCATTCCTTCATCCTTCCTTCCTTCTGTCCTTCCTTCCTTTCTTCCGTCATTGCTTCCTTCCCACCATCCATGCTTCCGTCCTTCCTTTCACTCCTTCTGTCTATCCATCCGTCCTTCCTTCTTTCCTTCCTTCCTTCCTTCTTTCCATCCCCTCTTGCTTTCATCCATCCTTCCTTCCTTTCTTGCTTTCTTCCCACCATCCATCCTTCCGTCCTTTCTTCTATCTGTCCATCCTTCCTTCTTTCATCCCTTCTTGCCTTCATGCATCCTTCCTTCCTTCCTTCTTTCCATCCCTTCTTGCTTTTATCCATCCTTCCTTCCTTCCTTCCTTCCACCGTTCCTTCTGTCCTTCCTTGCTTTCTTCCCACATCCATCCTTCTGTCCTTCCTTCTATCTGTCCATCCTTCCTTTCTTCCTTCCTTTCATCCATCCTTCCTTCCATCATTCCTTCCTTCTTTCTGTCATTCCTTGCTTCATTCCATCCATCCATCCATGTTTGTAGCTTTTTTAAACAACCTCTGAAACAGTTCATTACTAAAATATGAATTTACTGTATTATATTCTTTAATATGTGATGCACATTAAACCAAAGAATGCCAAAAAACATCTAAGCTAACGCCAAGAAAATAATGCACACGGTGGTCTTTTTTCCTTTGTTTAAACCAGAAATGATTATTTCATAATCATGATGGGCATCATCTAGACCTAGGCTATAAACAGCAGTCAGTGTCTAGTAATAGTTCATTTTGACATGTTTAATTCTCCAAAAAATCATTGTGTTTTAAATGTGGCACTACTAGTTTAATAATGCATTTAGTCTCCAAACTAAATGTTGTGTTGGATAACTCGTCTAAAAAAGTGCTGTGCTGTTATTTTCTAGCCATACAGTCCACCTATTATCTCCCCCTCGCGCTCCTCTTCCCACGGACCATCCGCAGAGCCGACTCGTAAAGAGCGTGTGAATTATGATGTGTCTGTCTGTGGTGCAGGGTTATGGCGTGTGGGGAGTGTGTGATAAGCTTGACAGGTCGGTGTGTGTGAGGTCTTTGGCCTAAAGCGGCTTTGGAGTAATGTGTAAAACGTTAAGAGGATTAAGAGTCATACCTTAAACACTGTGGGTCTTGTGTTGATAGACTAAAGCAGGGCTGGAGGGTCACCAGAGATTTTATCCTGTCGGGAAAGCCTGACAGACTTAAGGATGACTGTGTACATTTTCTGTTAATGAATTGGTGAAAGTGTTTTGTCTTCATGCCCAGAATAGTAATCCTGTTATTTTAGCTCCTTTGAATTTGTACTTCTGTAGTCAGTCATCATATATGCAAATCACTGTAATAAGGCTTTATGGGTCACTTTGGTCTTTATCATTAGTGCTAGAACACCTTCACCTTACTACGCACTGCTGGAGCCGCAACCCTGTTCCATACAGCTAACACAGACTGTCCCAGCAGCCTTTGCCTCCTCACCCTCTGCTTTTGCCCCCACCGCCCTTTCTCCAACTCTTTCCCCACCACCATGTTTTGTCCACCAACCTTTGTTTTTTCCCTTTCTGGATCCTGTTTTTGCCTCACCACCCTCTGCTTTTGCCCCCATCTTCTGCTTTTGCCCTCACCACCCTCTGCTTTTGCCCCATCTTCTGCTTTTGCCCTCACCACCCTCTTCTTTTGCCCATACAACTCCTTCGCCAGCTCATATTTTTGCCCGTCCACTCTTTGCTCTTGCCCCCAGCTTCCTCTGCTTTTGCCTCCCAGATTCTGCTTTTGCCCTCCTCACCCTCTTGTTTTGCCCCACCACCACCCTCTGCTTTTGCCCCCCACCCTTTGTTTTAAGCCTTTCTGCCCCTGCTTTTGCCCCTCCCACCTCTGTTTGTTGCCCCTCATGCCTGTGCTTTTGCTGCCTGAATCCCTGCTGTTGCCCCTGACTTTGTGCTTTTGCTTCCAAGTTTTGCTTTTTGCTCCCTCCTTGCTTTTGCCCCACTGGCTCTTGCTGTTTGTTGCCCTTTTTGGCCCCCATTTTCTGCTTTTTGCCCCTCCCAACCTCTGCTTGCCGGCCTGTTTTTATCTTTCCACCCCATTTTTGTTTATCCAGCTTGTGCTTTTCTCTGTCTAACTTCTGCTTTTGCCCATCCACCTATTCCTTTTTGCACCATCAACCCATGCGTTTTCCTCTGCTAGCCCCTGGCTCTTTACCGCGCCCAGTGCTTATTTCCTATAATGTTGTGCTGGTGCGTCTGCATGGTTTGAAGTGCTGTTAGCAGTGACTTAGCTTTGCTTGCTCAGGCAAAGAGGTGATTTAGGAGAAGCTCTTAATTGCACTGTGCTGTGACGGGAAGGTTTGCTCCATGCTATCGTGTGTTACCTCATTTTTTTCCAAACAGCCATGTTTTCAGACTTCCTTTAAGATTTTTGATGTAATTAAAGGATTTCATAGAGAGACGGATGTATATATGTACGCTTTAGATCCAGAACCAATGTTTCTGAGCATCATAAGTGTCATGTTCTATGAATTATGATATTAGAGAGGCTACAGAGATAACAGTGAACAGTGAACCCCTCAGAGACGTGAGCTGACCTACAAACCAGAGGGTCACGTGGTCACTGGGTTTGAAAATGCCCCTCTGCATGACATTTGACCCATGTCTGTTTTTGTGTTCTTCAGATCACTAAGGTGGTGTTGAGTAAAGGCTGGCGGTGTTTGGAGTGCACGGTGTGCGAGGCATGCGGTCAGGCGAGTGACCCCGGCCGTTTGCTGCTGTGTGATGACTGTGATATCAGCTATCACACCTACTGTCTGGACCCTCCGCTGCAGAACGTTCCCAAAGGCAGCTGGAAGTGCAAATGGTAAAAATACACTGTAGATCAGTTACTGCCTCGTTGTCTGATGGGCCGCCTCACTCATTGGCATACATTACTCCCCATGTCTGAGTCTGTTTATCTAACTGTCTGTCTCCATCAGCCTGTTTATTTACGTCTTTTCATCAGTATGTCTGTCTGTCAGCTTGTCTGTCTGTCTGACATCTGTCTGCATGTGTCTGTCTGTCAGCTTTCCTGACTTTTTCTACATTTATGTCCGTCAACTTATCGGTTTGTCTGCTTGTCTTTCTGTCTATCTGCATGTTTGTATATCTGTTAGATTGTCTGTCTCTATCTTTATATCCATCTGTTTCTCTGTCTGTTTATCTGCTTTTCTGTCTGTCTATATGTCTGCATATTTCTCTGTATATATGTCTGTCTGTCTATCTGTATTTATCTGTATATCTGTTTGTCTATCTATCTGCTTTTCTGCCTGTCTCTGCATGTTTGTATGTCTGTCTGTCTGTCTGTCAGTCTATTTATCTCATTGTATCTATCTGAATATCTGTTTCTCTGTCCGTCTATCCGCTTTTCTGTCTGTCTCTCAATATACGCATATTTGTCTGTCAGATTGTTTGTCTGTCTGTCTCTATCTATCTGTATATCTGACTGTCAGCTTGTCTGTCTGTCTCTATCTATCTGCCTGTCTATCTGTATATCTGTATACTTCTGTCAGCTTGTCTGTCTCTCTGTCTGTCTGTGTATCCATCACTATCTGTCTATCTGTATCTATCTGTATATCTCTCTGTCAGCTTGTCTGTCTGTCTATCTGTATATATGTCTGTCGGCTTGTCTGTCTGTCTTTGTCTGCCTGTCTCTCTCTCTCTGTATACGTCTGTCTGTCTGTCAGCTTGTCTGTCTATGTCTGACTGTCTATCTCTCTGTATACATGTATATCTGTCTGTGTTTCTGTATATTTATGTCTGTCTATTTCTCTCTCTCTCTCTCTCTCTCTCTCTCTCGTGATCTTAAGCAGGGGTTTAGCATCTGTTTTCCAACCAGATAGGCAGGGATTTCCCTCATATTTGGTGTAATGTTAGGTGTAATCCCTAATCAAACAGAGCTGTATTTGCAGGGCTGTGTGACGTGGTGTGCCGGAGCTTTAGCTGGATGGGAGCCATCGCCATATTTATTTTTAGGGTAGCTCACTCGTCACTGAGCCACGTGCAAACTCATGAGGTGTGCCCATCTGCCGAGTCGCATAGTGCAGGCCATAAGGCTGTGAAAGGGAGTTTCTCTCATAAAACATGCACTGTGTCTGTTTCTGAGTGTGATGCTGTTTCCCTCATCCCTGCCATGTGCTCTCTGCTCTCTGCTCCCCTCCTCTAGGTGCGTATCCTGTACTCAGTGTGGAGCCACGTCCCCTGGATTGCGCTGTGATTGGCAAAATAACTATACGCAGTGTGGTCCATGCGCTAGCGTGGCCATGTGCCCAGTGTGTGCCCGCAGCTACAGGGAGGAGGAGCTGATCCTCCAGTGCAGGCAGTGTGACAGGTGAGCAGCTTCTATACAGTGCGGGATGTGCAGTCAGCAGGGCAGATAGCACCTAAATACATGTCAAATAACCATATAAAAGATTCAAAAACCTCACGGACCATCTTAGGTTTCTTAATGCCCTCATTCATTTCTGGGATACAAATGTTTTTAAAAGTGGGTGTGGCCTAAATTTTTAAACCAAAAATGAGTGCCCTGTAAATAAGTGCAAACTGATGATGGGTGCATGAAATTATCAAGGATTAATCTTTTGCTTAAGCCATATTTAAGTCCCAAAATAAAAGGTCTAGAGAAGCATGTATACTATATATATTGATGAAAATTCAGGGGGAATATTATTCAACCTTGTCCCTCTATATATCCAGATCTTTTAGGTTTTTAACATGTCTTATATTTCAGTACATCTTTGACAGCTAGATATTTGTTTGATTATAATAAGGATGTAACGCATTTCCAGGGTTAGGGAAGTAGTGGTGTACAAGTATTGGGAATACATATTCAGAACACAAATTGAGTATGTGTATTTAGTCAAAGCTACATTTTTGGAAAGGCTTCCTGGATTTTATAGTTTTAGAATACCTATTAAATGTAATAAATACATACAAACACTAATTCTGAAGTGTGAGTAGACTGATAAATCAATGTGATGATCAGTTATTAATCTCAGTGTTACTGAGCTCTGCTAAAGCCTGAGTAGACTGATAAATCAATGTGATCAGTTATTAATCTCAGTGTTACTGAGCTCTGCTAAAGCCTGAGTAGACTGATAAATCAATGTGATCAGTTATTAATCTCAGTGTTACTGAGCTCTGCTAAAGCCTGAGTAGACTGATAAATCAATGTGATCAGTTATTAATCTCAGTGTTACTGAGCTCTGCTAAAGCCTGAGTAGACTGATAAATCAATGTGATCAGTTATTAATCTCAGTGTTACTGAGCTCTGCTAAAGCCTGAGTAGACTGATAAATCAATGTGATGATCAGTTATTAATCTCAGTGTTACTGAGCTCTGCTAAAGCCTGAGTAGACTGATAAATCAGTGTGATCGGTTATTAATCTCAGCGTTACTGAGCTCTGCTAAAGCCTGAGTAGACTGATAAATCAATGTGATGATCAGTTATTAATCTCAGTGTTACTGAGCTCTGCTAAAGCCTGAGTAGACTGATAAATCAGTGTGATCAGTTATTAATCTCAGTGTTACTGAGCTCTGCTAAAGTCTGAGTAGACTGATAAATCAATGTGATCGGTTATTAATCTCAGTGTTACTGAGCTCTGCTAAAGCCTGAGTAGACTGATAAATCAATGTGATCAGTTATTAATCTCAGTGTTACTGAGCTCTGCTAAAGTCTGAGTAGACTGATAAATCAATGTGATCAGTTATTAATCTCAGTGTTACTGAGCTCTGCTAAAGCCTGAGTAGACTGATAAATCAATGTGATCAGTTATTAATCTCAGTGTTACTGAGCTCTGCTAAAGTCTGAGTAGACTGATAAATCAATGTGATCAGTTATTAATCTCAGTGTTACTGAGCTCTGCTAAAGCCTGAGTAGACTGATAAATCAATGTGATCAGTTATTAATCTCAGTGTTACTGAGCTCTGCTAAAGCCTGAGTAGACTGATAAATCAATGTGATCGGTTATTAATCTCAGTGTTACTGAGCTCTGCTAAAGCCTGAGTAGACTGATAAATCAATGTGATCAGTTATTAATCTCAGCGTTACTGAGCTCTGCTAAAGACTGAGTAGACTGATAAATCAATGTGATCGGTTATTAATCTCAGCGTTACTGAGCTCTGCTAAAGCCTGAGTAGACTGATAAATCAATGTGATCGGTTATTAATCTCAGCGTTACTGAGCTCTGCTAAAGCCTGAGTAGACTGATAAATCAATGTGATCAGTTATTAATCTCAGCGTTACTGAGCTCTGCTAAAGCCTGAGTAGACTGATAAATCAATGTCATCGGTTATTAATGTCAGTGTTACTGAGCTCTGCTAAAGCCTGAGTAGACTGATAAATCAATGTGATCAGTTATTAATCTCAGTGTTACTGAGCTCTGCTAAAGCCTGAGTAGACTGATAAATCAATGTGATCGGTTATTAATCTCAGCATTGCTGAGCTCTGCTAAAGCCTGAGTAGACTGATAAATCAATGTGATCAGTTATTAATCTCAGTGTTACTGAGCTCTGCTAAAGCCTGAGTAGACTGATAAATCAATGTGATCAGTTATTAATCTGTGTTACTGAGCTCTGCTAAAGCCTGAGTAGACTGATAAATCAATGTGATCAGTTATTAATCTCAGCGTTACTGAGCTCTGCTAAAGCCTGAGTAGACTGATAAATCAATGTGATCGGTTATTAATCTCAGTGTTACTGAGCTCTGCTAAAGTCTGAGTAGACTGATAAATCAATGTGATCAGTTATTAATCTCAGTGTTACTGAGCTCTGCTAAAGCCTGAGTAGACAGATAAATCAATGTGATCAGTTATTAATCTCAGTGTTACTGAGCTCTGCTAAAGCCTGAGTAGACTGATAAATCAATGTGATCGGTTATTAATCTCAGCGTTACTGAGCTCTGCTAAAGCCTGAGTAGACTGATAAATCAATGTGATCAGTTATTAATCTCAGTGTTACTGAGCTCTGCTAAAGCCTGAGTAGACTGATAAATCAGTGTGATCAGTTATTAATCTCAGCGTTACTGAGCTCTGCTAAAGCCTGAGTAGACTGATAAATCAATGTGATCAGTTATTAATCTCAGTGTTACTGAGCTCTGCTAAAGCCTGAGTAGACTGATAAATCAGTGTGATCAGTTATTAATCTCAGCGTTACTGAGCTCTGCTAAAGTCTGAGTAGACTGATAAATCAATGTGATGATCGGTTATTAATCTCAGTGTTACTGAGCTCTGCTAAAGCCTGAGTAGACTGATAAATCAATGTGATCAGTTATTAATCTCCGTGTTACTGAGCTCTGCTAAAGCCTGAGTAGACTGATAAATCAATGTGATCGGTTATTAATCTCAGTGTTACTGAGCTCTGCTAAAGCCTGAGTAGACTGATAAATCAATGTGATCAGTTATTAATCTCAGTGTTACTGAGCTCTGCTAAAGCCTGAGTAGACTGATAAATCAATGTGATCAGTTATTAATCTCAGCGTTACTGAGTTCTGCTAAAGCCTGAGTAGACTGATAAATCAATGTGATCAGTTATCAATCTGTGTTACTGAGCTCTGCTAAAGCCTGAGTAGACTGATAAATCAATGTGATCAGTTATTAATCTCAGCGTTACTGAGTTCTGCTAAAGCCTGAGTAGACTGATAAATCAATGTGATCAGTTATTAATCTCAGCGTTACTGAGCTCTGCTAAAGCCTGAGTAGACTGATAAATCAATGTGATCAGTTATTAATGTCAGTGTTACTGAGCTCTGCTAAAGCCTGAGTAGACTGATAAATCAATGTGATCAGTTATTAATCTCAGTGTTACTGAGCTCTGCTAAAGCCTGAGTAGACTGATAAATCAATGTGATCAGTTATTAATCTCAGTGTTACTGAGCTCTGCTAAAGCCTGAGTAGACTGATAAATCAATGTGATCAGTTATTAATCTCAGCGTTACTGAGCTCTGCTAAAGCCTGAGTAGACTGATAAATCAATGTGATCAGTTATTAATGTCAGTGTTACTGAGCTCTGCTAAAGCCTGAGTAGACTGATAAATCAATGTGATCAGTTATTAATGTCAGAGTTACTGAGCTCTGCTAAAGCCTGAGTAGACTGATAAATCAATGTGATCAGTTATTAATGTCAGTGTTACTGAGCTCTGCTAAAGCCTGAGTAGACTGATAAATCAATGTGATCAGTTATTAATGTCAGAGTTACTGAGCTCTGCTAAAGCCTGAGTAGACTGATAAATCAATGTGATCAGTTATTAATCTCAGTGTTACTGAGCTCTGCTAAAGCCTGAGTAGACTGATAAATCAATGTGATCAGTTATTAATGTCAGTGTTACTGAGCTCTGCTTCTGTTTTGAAACATTTTCCAGGTTTTAATTCCTTTGGTGTATATCAAGACCATGAGGTTCCAATCTTAGCATTTGTGTTTTACACTTGTGCTCTAATACAACTCCTTACCTTATTATGAGTGACTTGATAGTTATAGGATAGGGATGACCGCTAAATTGTACATGCTGTGTCTTCAGTGCAGTATGCTATAAACTTCATGATTACATTTTTACTTGGGTTATCTGGCACCTGCATGCACATGCTTCTCCTTATTCATCAGGGTTTAATGAATTTCCTTCGTTCTTTAGATGGATGCACGCATCCTGCCAGGGTCTGAACTCGGATGAGGAGGTGGAGAACGCGGCTGATGATGGCTTTGACTGCACCATGTGCAGAATGCACAGTGTTTCCACCCAAGGTAATAACACACTGTGGACAAGAAAATCTACCATTCAGAGACTAAAGTGTAGAAATGAACAGAACTGATTTTTCCAGTAGAAAAGAGTTAATATTGTAGAGTTTTTCCCCATAGAAATGTATAATGTAATTATAATGCATTGTATTGATGCACACTTTAAGCTTCTGCCCTGGAGTGCTCTTCCTGCTGTGGGGGAGTATGCCTGCCTCATCACGGCTATAATTACTGCTGCTTTTTGAGAAATCTTAAGTGAATTTAAGCATGTAGAGCACTGGTGCCAAGTCTAGAGCACTGCCGTCTTTAGCTTTAGTGTCAAGCGGTTACACTTCAGGGTTCTTCACAAAGCAGGCTTTAATTAACGTTATCTTCTGACCAGGTCATCTTATTCTAATGTCATGTTCTAGGCATAGTCATTAAGTAACAGTACACATTAACATCTGAGGAAGTTTTGCCGGCCCAGTCCTAGCCAGCATACTCACACCTGCTTCATTACTGTAACAGTGTGGTTATCCAGGCAAATGTTACCGAACCAAATAAATCAAATTGTAACCTGATATCTAAATACCCAAGTCTGAAAATCAGCTTCTAATAAACACATCTTTTGTACTGCAGTGTGAATGAAGCCTAAAAGTCAAGCTTGTCCAAAAGGAGAACTGCTAAGGGACACTCCCACTCTGAGTTTAGGCTTAATTTTCCCAGTTACTAAGGCTTTGTTCACAGAGCAGGTAAACATGGCCCAGATCTGATTTTCTCACCAAATTGTTTTAGTTTGGATGTTAACAGTGTCTTTTAAATGTGATCTGTATGCAACATCAGTCTGAACAGATCAGCTCCTAAACTGACCCGCATGCGCAGAAGATCAGTGCTTCACGTGGCTTGTCCAGAGGTAAACAATAACGACTGCCAACGAACACAAGTCGCCGGGGGGTTCAGCGTCACTTTTGCCAGCATCACAGGAGCTATTATGAAGCTTCGTTGACTGACAGCTGGGCTCATCACCCAGAATGTGTTCGCGGTCACTGTAAAAAGGGCACAGTGACTTCGTTGGTTTGTGTCCTGGGATTCTTTAAACTTCACTTTCAGACTTGTTTTTAGTGTTTTGCGCCGCAGCCTCGTTCCCCTATGGCTGCGTTCATCCTTTTTTTTTTTTCCGTACATGGAGCGGGTGCGATAAGCGTCTTCTAATTTTTTAGGTACAGAAATATCAAATGTTAATGAGGTCTAAGCAGCGCAGAATTACTCCACATGTCGAGTTGGATTGATGTAAGTCGCATCGCTGCAGATTGGATATGGATCGAATTTCAGTCCCACGTATGAAAAAGTCTCAAATTTGAATGGAAATATCAAATTTTGTGTGTTTCGCTGTTCGTTTTCGGCCACTTTTACCTGCTGTGTGAACAAAGGATAAGAAACCCTGCTTTAAAACACGCCTCAGACCCAAATCCAGCTAATCATGTTCTGTTGGGACACCATAATGCTCGAGTCAGGTGTGTTGGAACAAGAACTCTGGACGAGGCCAGATCTCCAGGTGTTGGCTTTGGCTTTCCTCTTTCAGATGTAATCCACAAAACTGAACACAAGCCCATTGCTGATGGATTGCTGTTGCATTCAAGTAACAGAAGGCCGCTCCAGCATTTTGGTCAATGAAACTCAGCCTGAGCCAAATCTGCTTTATTAAAAAAGCAGATGGCCTGAATTTCGAATCAAGTTGCAACCTGTTCACTCACATGAAGTGGTGGCTAATATTATCCGTGTGTGATGGAGCCAAAATACTGTGTGCCCATAAATAAATGACAGAACAAATGATTATGTGAAGGTGTAATGATGATCCTGATCATTGTGCCTTTTTTTCTTTTTTGTGCTCTGTGTTCTGGCCCAGCTGGCACTGGTGTTAAGCTCATGGACACCAGCGAACCCCCGATGGTGGCGCAGATCGTGTCTAAAATCAAGGAATATGGTAAATAGGCTGTTACGTTTGTTATAATGCAGCCAGAATTCTTTGTGATTGTGTACTAGCACTGATGATGGAAAGCCTGTGGTGAACATAACATTGCTTTTGTTTGCATGGTCATCGCTTCCTGTAATGCTGAGCAACAAAATCTTATTACAATACACAGTACTGAGCAGAAGTATTAGGACGTCAGGGACTATTTATTTTGAAAGGAAGTGTGATTCTCCTAGTGAAAACACTGCATAACAGAGTAAATACAGATCGAATTAAATACAGTAAAAGATATTTTCTTATTTTGAAAATGATATCTTGTTTAGGAGAACGTTTGGTTCTTGGTTTATAATTGCTCTTTAATGGGCTTGATAAAAACATCCGTAGCAGACCTGATTTAATTTAATGAAGGATTGATTAGGTTCCGATGTATTGCTCATTTGTGTTTATTGTTATATTGTGATTATTTCAAAATGATTACATAGTACTGTGTTTTTTTTTAAGTCTAAATAGAATTGAAATGGCCAAAAGTATATGGACACACCTTCTAATCGTTGAGTTTGTGTTGCAGCCACACTTTTTGCTAACGGGTGTATAAAATCAAGCACATAGCCATGCAATCTCCATAGACAAACACTGGTGGTAGAATAGATGGTACTGAAGAGCTCAGTGACTTTAAACATGCCACCTTCGCCAGAAGTCAGTTTAAGTTTCTGCCCTGCTGGGTCTGCCCTAGTCAACTGTAAGTGTCATTGTGAATGGAGGCAACAAAAGCTCAGCCTTGTGGGTTGAGAGATTACTATACTTTTCCACATACCCTTTGGCCATGTTCTTGATATTACATACACAATATGATCAAAAAACAGTTTTGTGCTGTAGAGGATGAGGGTTTTTGACACGTATTTAAGAGATGTTTTCTCCAATTTCACAGCTTTGTTAGACTCCCCACTATGTATAGTATCTTTGTTGGCTAAGGAATATTTTAGTGCTTCCGTAGGAAGAGACTTCTGGGTAAATGGTCAGTTTCCCATGGTGTCTTCCTCACCCAGTCACAGATTTGCTAGTCACTAGTGGTTTACCACTGAGAGACCTGCCGGTTGATCAGAAAGGCCTTGTTTGATTCGGGAACATGAGTGTTTTGTAATGTGTCTTTTTCCTCTCAGACTTTCAGAAGACGTACACTCAGGACGGTGTGTGTCTGACTGAATCCGGTCTGTGCCAGCTGCAGAGTCTGTCTGTACCCTCAGTCCGGCGCCGGCGCCCCAAACCCAAACTCAAACTCAAAATAATCAACCAAAACAGCGTGGCAGTGCTGCAGACTCCGCCAGATCCACAGTCTGAATTGTCCCGTGAGGGGGACCTGGAGGACAGCAGAGGTACGCTCTCGCTGTGTGTGTGTGTCCTGACTTGTGGTAAAATCAGAGAAAAGCGGGTCTAACCTGTAGGAGATCCTGACTGTGTTAAGTGCTTTTTACAAAAGATTCATTTTTTTCATTTTTTTTAAAACAAAAGTGCAACACTTTTTTTTTTTTGGGTTACTTAACAATGTTACATACATGTAAATGCTTATACATTTTGTTGCTGTCGGGGCAAAATCTCCGTTTTGGATGATATCATTTGATCACAATTTGAAATCACTGAGCGCAAATATACATGTGTATGTACAGTGGTGTGAAAAAGTGTTTGCCCCCTTCCTGATTTCTTATTCTTTTGCATGTTTGTCAATTAAATGTTTCAGATCACCAAACAAATTTACATATTAGGCAAAGATAACACAAGTAAACACAAAATGCAGTTTGTTAATGAAGGTCTTTAATATTAAGGGAAAAAGAAATCCAAACCTACAGGGCCCTGTGTGAAAAAGTGATTGCCCCCTAAACCTAATAACTGGTTGGGCCACCCTTAGCAGCAACAACCGCAATCAAGCGTTTGTGATAACAGGCGATGAGTCTTTTACAGCGCTGTGGAGGAATTCTGGCCCACTCTTCTGGGTAGGATTGTTGTAACTCAGTCACATTGGAGGGTTTCCGAGCATGAACCGCCTTTTTAAGGTCAGGCCACAGCATCTCAGTCAGATTCAGGTCAGGACATTTTTACTGCCCCACCTGTTCTCAATCAAGAAATCACTTAATTAGGACTTGCCTGACAAAGTGAAGTAGACCAAAAGATCCTCAAAAGCTAGACATCATGCTGCGATCCAAATAAATTCAGGAACAAATGTGAAACAAAGTAATTGAGATCTATCAGTCTGGAAAAGGTTATAAAGCCGTCTCTAAAGCTTTGAGACTCCAGCAAACCACAGTGAGAGCCATTATCCACAAATGGCGAAAACATGGAACAGTGGTGAACCTTCCCAGGAGTGTCCGGCCCACCAAAATTACCCCGAGAGTGCAGCGATGGCTCATCCAAGAGGTCACAAAAGATCCCACAACATCCAAAGAACTGCAGGCCTCACTTGCCTCAAATAAGGTCGGTGTTCATGACTCCACCATAAGAAAGAGACTTGCCAAAAATGGCCTGCATGGCAGAGTTCCAAGACGAAAACCACTGCTGAGCAAAAAGAACATAAAGGCTCGTCTCAGTTTTGCCAGAAAACATCTTGGTGATGCCCAAGACTTTTGGGAGAATACTCTGTGGACTGATGAGACGAAAGTTGACCTTTTTGAAAGGTGTATGTCCCATAACATCTGGCGTAGAAGTAACACAGCATTTCAGAAAAAGAACATCATACCAACAGTGAAATATGGTGGTGGTAGTGTGATGGTCTCGGGCTGTTTTGCTGCTTCAGGACCTGGAAGACTTCCTGTGGTAAATGGAACCATGAATTCTGCTCTCTTCCAAAATCCCTTAAGGAGAATGTCCGGCTATCTGTTCGTGACCTCAAACTGAAGCACACTTGGGTTCTGCAGCAGGACAATGATCCAAAACACACCAGCAAGTCCACCTCTGAGTGGCTTAAGAAAAACAAAATTAAGACTTTTGAGAGGCCTAGTCAAAAGTCCTGATCTGAATCTGACTGAGATGCTGTGGCCTGAACTTAAAAAGGCGGTTCATGCTCGAAAACCCTCCAATGTGGCTGAATTACAATCCTACCCAGAAGAGTGGGCCAGAATTCCTCCACAGCGCTGTAAAAGACTCAGCGCCAGTTATCACAAACGCTTGATTGCGGTTGTTGCTGCTAAGGGTGGCCCAACCAGTTACACAGGCCCCTGTAGGTTTGGATTTCTTTTTCCCTTAATATTAAAGACCTTCATTAACAAACTGCATTTTGTGTTTACTTGTGTTATCTTTGCCTAATATGTAAATTTGTTTGGTGATCAGAAACATTTAATTGACAAACATGCAAAAGAATAAGAAATCAGGAAGGGGGCAAACACTTTTTCACACCACTGTATAGTGATGTGTATATAGATAGAAAGATACTTTATTGATCCCGAAGGAAATTTAGGAGTATTTGTATATGTAATAATAAATACGTGCCACACACACACACACACTCACTCTCTCTCTCTCTCTCTCTCTCTCTCTCTCTCTCTCTCTCTCTCTCTCTCTCTCTCTCTCTCTCTCTCTCTCACTCTGTCTCCCTCCCTCTCTCTCTCTCTCTCTCTCTCTCTCACTCTGTGTCTCTCTCTCTCTCTCTCTCTCTCTCTCTCTCTCTCTCTCTCACTCTGTCTCTCTCTCTCTCTCTCTCACTCTGTCTCCCTCCCTCTCTCTCTCTCTCTCTCTCTCTCTCTATGTCTCTCTCTCCCGTCCCTCTCTCTCTTTCTCTCTGTCTCTCTCTCTCTCTCTCTGTCTCTCTCTCTCTCTGTCTCTCTCTCTCTCTGTCTCTCTCTCTCTCTCTCTCTCTCACTCTGTCTCTCTCTCTCTCTCTCTCTCTCACTCTGTCTCTCTCTCTCTCTCTCTCTGTCTCTCTCTCTCTCTCTCTCTCTCTCTCACTCTGTCTCTGTCTCTCTCTCTCTCTCTCTCTCTCTCTCTCTGTCTCTCTCTCTCTGTCTCTCTCTCTCTGTCTCTCTCTCTCTCTCACTCTGTCTCTCTCTCTCTCTCTCTGTCTCTCTCTCTCTCTCTCTCTCACTCTGTCTCTCTCTCTCTCTCTCTCTCACTCTGTCTCTCTCTCTCTCTCTCTGTCTCTCTCTCTCTCTCATTTATATAAATATATATATAAAACAATTTTAAAATACCTGTTGTATGTAAATTTCATTATTATACGTGTTCGTGTGTGTGTGTGTGTGTGTGTGTGTGCATGTATAATACATAATCAATGTTTTACGTGAAAAAGGACTTTTATTTTTAATGCAAGTTAATAGAACAAGATGTTCAGCGTTTTTCTGTCATTTAGGTTCATTTCAGTTTTGCAGTCTAACTACTGACATACGTATAATGCATGTTGAAACGTTACGTATAGGCGCTATAGGGACATTTGTATGTCCGATGTATGACGCATTAAAACAAGCAGCACAGCAGTGGGAAGCAGTGCGTTTGCTTGGATTGTTTCATCTGCTTTGGCTCCTCGGCTCTGAGGAATATTGAAACGCGGCTTCCATTGATGTGAAGATCAGTGTGCCGTACAGTATTTTTCTGCGCTCTCCAAGTGCTCCTGGCACTTATGCAATCTAATGAAATAACCTTTTGAGGTTTTATTTTGGAAGAAGTGGATTTTGGCTCTGTTCAAATATCATAATCAAGGCAGGGGTGTTTTAAGCAGCTTGTTTTAACCGTGATTGTAAGCCACTTTCGTGGTACTACAGTCTAGTTTCTGGCTCGCTGTTGATGGCAGGGAGGCATTTTTAGATGCTCGGCCCATTCTGCGCTCTAATCAGCAGAGAGGGATGTTTAAATGAAGTGAAGGAAGAGCGAAAGATGCACTGAAATAGTGAAAACAATTTCATGGCGTTATTACACAGTGGAACAGGCTTGTTTGAAAGGAGGCCAAGGATAGTAGAAGGAAGGAGAAGGAATTGAGTGAGAGTGAGGTGGAGAGGTTGAAGGGGTGGGAGTTGGGGTCTGGCCAAGTAATGAATTTGACTTGGAGAGTGAAGAAAGGCTTTGAAAACAGCAGTCAGCAAATTGTACCTGCCTCAGCGTTGCGGTGATGAGAGGCCAGCCTGATCTAAACGAATTAATGACCAGCCCATCTATCAGGCGGCAGCTGTAACAGAGCAGACAGGGGCAATGAGGAGATTAACCCTCAAACTCCCACTGTCAGAAGTTTGGCTGTGACTCCTTCTTTTGGAACTGTTTACACAGTGCTTCATTTTTACTCAAATAAGAAAAACCTGAAGGTTTTATTTGCGTAAAACAGCAGCTTCAAATTCATCATAGTGTCTCCCTTAGAATAAAGAGCAGGTTTTCGCCTGAATTGGAAATCTGAATATTTATTATTGTTATTATGATAATAACTAATCTTTTATTACTTTACTAAATTATCATAATATTTTAACAATTACATTTTTAATACATTTGTATGCAGACAGTGTTCTGAATGTTATTTTGTAATAGCAGTAAAGTGTTGGGTGTGCAAAAATCAGAGACCACCCTTCATCTATTAAGTTTTAAGTCAAAATGGCCATTAAGTACAAGTTACTGATTTATCCGTATCAGAACAAAAGCAGAAAGCATATATTTCTAAATTTGCTCATTTGTTCTGGATTCACTTTGTTCACCCTTCATCACATTTTAAATAAGTCTGCAGGCATGTTTTTACACACCTCCAAAGTTCAGACATAGAAGTTGGTTTAACATTTTCAGCTTCTCACCATCCAAATAATGTGATCACATTTAGTGATGCTCAGGTCTGAGCTCTGGGGTGGTCAGCCCATTGTTTTGAGAACACCAGCAGCTTCTTTGATTTTCTCCTCTCGTCGAGATGAAAACTTGTCCTGTTCATCTGATAAGGACAGTTTTGGTGGTCTGCCAGGTCTTGCACAATCGTTAGAAGTCCCATTTTCTTTTAATCGTGCTTTGTACTCCAGTTTTGGAAACCCCTGTTTTTTTTTCCACTCAGTTTTCTTTGACTTTCTCTTTCCTTATGCATGTGGATTGTCTTATATCAGATTTCCTCAGAAATGTCCTGAAAAATAAATAACTTTTATTTGTTATGGCTAAGAATTGAATAGATGAAGGGTGCTCTCTTTTGCACAGTAGTCATAGAGCGCTCGGAGGGCCTGGCTTGGTGGAGCTAAACCACTGAGTGAGGCTGAACTCTGATGGAGCTCAGAGTAACTGTGGTTCTTAATTATATAAATATATAAATATAAATAATTGTTGTGCAAAAAAAACAAATGTACGCATTTCTTATGTGTATTAATGTGTAAAGTATGTCCTCATTGCTTTGTGTGTGGCTGTGTTTCAGAGGGGGATCTGATGGACTGTGACGTGAAGTCTGACTCGAGCCCCGAGCGAGAGCCCAACGATGAAGAGCTGAAGGGAGCCGAGAGCGCCGACGGCATGAAAAAGAGGAAGAGGAAACCCTACAGACCGGGTACACACACACACACACACACACACACACACACACACACACACACACACACACACACACACACACGCCCCCCAGAAAAGAAAGAGAGGAGAGAACAGGAGTTAGGGAAGAAATGTGGTTAAGATACAGGGGCACGGATTGATGGAAAAAGATGGAGGGAAGAGAGCAGTAAAGAGGAGGAGAGAGAAAAGAAAGATGGAGAGAGAGAGAAAGAAAAAAATGGGGTACAGGGAGAAAGAAAGATAAACAGACAAAGATGGGCTAGAGAAGAAAAATGAAGGATACAAAGATGGAGAGAGTGATGGAAAAGTGGGAGAGAAAGAACGATGGGGTACAGGGAGAAAGAGAAAGCTAAAAAGACAAAGATGGGGGGGAAAAAGAGAAAATGAAGGAAACAAAGATGCAGAGAAGGCAGGAAAAGGAAAGATGGAGAGAGAGAGGAAGATGTGAAGTCAGAATGATGGGGAAAGTGGTGTAATTGAAGAAAAAGAATGATGGAGAGGGAGGAAACAGATGAAGAGAGGACAGGAAAATTTAAAAGGGGAAAAGACAAAGATACACTGGGAAAGAAGGATGGTGTAGAGAAAGAGAGGGGGATAATAAAAAGAAGGGTGACGAGAGGCCAGGAAAAGGAGAGAGGGATAAAAGATGAAAGGAAAGAGGGTTAAAGATAGACTTGGTATAGAGAGAGAGAGAGAGAGAGGGAAATGGGAAAAAGAAAGAAGTCAGGGAAAGGGAAGAGGAGAAAGGGTTGAGGAATTGAGGGAGGACGGAAGTAGAGACAGGAATGGAGAGAACGGAGGGAAGGTGACAGAGAGAGATGGAGAAATGGAGAGAGGAAAGGAAGTAGAGAGAAAGAGGGAGAAATGCAAAGAGGAAGGGAAATAGAGACGGAAAGATGAAGGGAAGTAAAGAGAGGTGCACTTATCAGAAAGGACAGCTCCGCTGGAGTGTGAAATAGTACGGCTGCACACTCCGGACCCTAAATAGCATCCCACAGTGCTCTGCTCTTTAGAGCTCCTAGCTGAGGACGGCTGCTGAAAGGAACATTTGCTCTGAGCCTAGAAAAAGTAATCTCTCTACTTTTTTTGCCCGTTTCGTTTTTGGAAATACCTTTAGTTCGATACGAGCTCTCTAAACGTGGCGAGTCTCTTCAGTTGAGGCTGAATTTTGTGGGTTTACCGTGCAAGCCTTATCTTCCGCTGACGAGCAGTTCTGGCTAAAATTGCAGTGCTAATTTTTCCTTCCCCAGAGGGATCCCTGTTATCGTGCGTGGACTTAAATTGTTTCCAAAATGAGATGCAGTGCGGTTTCTGCTGTTATTTTCTGCCACACAGACCTCCTACTTCCAAATTTTACATTCAGAAACGTGACTTCGAGTTTTCGGAGGAATTTTTAGTGGTCTTTTTAGGGTCTTCTGCAAAGTTGTCATCCACAGTGCGCCGTCATCACAATGCCCTACTTGATGTGAAGTGTAGACTAAAATAATCATGTTGGTTTGATTGGATTTGGAGTGAAACAGTGGCTGTGACATTAAACTGCAGACTCACAGGCTGAGTGACTTCATATCAGAAGAACCGTGCAGGAACCTCAGCCTTTCTCCGTTTTTTTATTACAGCTGGAATGATTACAGTTCATATTCAAAACAGTGCGTTAAAATATAAGTGCACTCCCAGTGTTCTCTTATGTTCCCGCCATTCGTGGAAGCCAGACAGTGGCCAAAACTGAGCTTCTCGCTACATCCTATTTATTTTTGTGTTGCTCACAGCTCGTTTGCTTTTGTTTTCTTTTTTAGCACAAATGAAACAAAAAATTCTGACTCAGAATCAAAAACTGCTGTTGAACCTGAAAATATTGCACACCCCTTGATCAGATGTGATCAGATGGTAGGTTTCTCAGTTTCTTGAGTAGCTGTGTGCTGTTGTTTTTTTCATTCGTGCACAAGAGATCAAACAAAAGGTCTACAGTTGATTCTCGCTGTGGACTTTATATCTGGACTTTGTTTTTACAAATGACTGAAGAAATGGCGGTAAAGCAGGATTTTATCAGGTGTTAGAATTAGAAAAAAATCAGCTGGGTACGTAGCCAGAAGATGAGATGCGTCACACTGTTTGCTTCATTGAGAACTTGGCAATATCAGGTAGGCCTGTCACCTTTATTACATAATACCCCCATCAAAATGGTTTAAGCTGACTCGTTATTTTCAACACATGGGTCTCAAGGTCATGTTTACATCACAACAAACAGGCTATGAATTTGGTGTGTTTTGATCAGTTGGGTTGAGGTAGATACATCTAAGTAAAAGCAAGCATAACACACATTTATGGAGAGTCGTCATGGGTTTAGAGGGCGGCGGTGAGTGAGGTTTGTTTTTGGTGTTCATTAATGACGCCTTTAGAGGGCGGCGGTGAGTGATGTTTGTTTATCTGATGTTTGTTAATGACGCCTTTAGAGGGCGGCGGTGAGTGATGTTTGTTTATTTGATGTTTGTTAATGACGCCTTTAGAGGGCGGCGGTGAGTGATGTTTGTTTATTTGATGTTTGTTAATGACGCCTTTAGAGGGCGGTGGTGAGTGACGTTTGTTTATTTGATGTTTGTTAATGACGCCTTTAGAGGGCGGCGGTGAGTGAGGTTTGTTTTTGGTGTTCATTAATGACGCCTTTAGAGGGCGGCGGTGAGTGATGTTTGTTTATTTGATGTTTGTTAATGACGCCTTTAGAGGGCGGCGGTGAGTGATGTTTGTTTATTTGATGTTTGTTAATGACGCCTTTAGAGGGCGGCGGTGAGTGATGTTTGTTTATTTGATGTTTGTTAATGACGCCTTTAGAGGGCGGCGGTGAGTGATGTTTGTTTATTTGATGTTTGTTAATGACGCCTTTAGAGGGCGGCGGTGAGTGATGTTTGTTTATTTGATGTTTGTTAATGACGCCTTTAGAGGGCGGCGGTGAGTGATGTTTGTTTATTTGATGTTTGTTAATGACGCCTTTAGAGGGCGGTGGTGAGTGATGTTTGTTTATTTGATGTTTGTTAATGACGCCTTTAGAGGGCGGCGGTGAGTGATGTTTGTTTATCTGATGTTTGTTAATGACGCCTTTAGAGGGCGGCGGTGAGTGATGTTTGTTTATCTGATGTTTGTTAATGACGTATTTAGAGGGCGGCGGTGAGTGATGTTTGTTTATTTGATGTTTGTTAATGACGTCTTTAGAGGGCGGCGGTGAGTGATGTTTGTTTATCTGATGTTTGTTAATGACGCCTTTAGAGGGCGGCGGTGAGTGATGTTTGTTTATCTGATGTTTGTTAATGACGTCTTTAGAGGGCGGCGGTGAGTGATGTTTGTTTATTTGATGTTTGTTAATGACGCCTTTAGAGGGCGGCGGTGAGTGATGTTTGTTTATTTGATGTTTGTTAATGACGTCTTTAGAGGGCGGCGGTGAGTGATGTTTATTTATTTGATGTTTGTTAATGACGTCTTTAGAGGGCGGCGGTGAGTGATGTTTGTTTATTTGATGTTTGTTAATGACGCCTTTAGAGGGCGGTGGTGAGTGATGTTTGTTTATTTGATGTTTGTTAATGACGCCTTTAGAGGGCGGCGGTGACAGACGTTTGTTTATCTGATGTTTGTTAATGACGTCTTTAGAGGGCGGCGGTGAGTGACGTTTGTTTATTTGATGTTTGTTAATGACGCCTTTAGAGGGCGGCGGTGAGTGATGTTTGTTTATTTGATGTTTGTTAATGACGTCTTTAGAGGGCGGCGGTGACAGACGTTTGTTTATCTGATGTTTGTTAATGACGTCTTTAGAGGGCGGCGGTGACAGACGTTTGTTTATCTGATGTTTGTTAATGACGTCTTTAGAGGGCGGCGGTGACAGACGTTTGTTTATTTGATGTTTGTTAATGACGCCTTTAGAGGGCGGCGGTGAGTGATGTTTGTTTATTTGATGTTTGTTAATGACGCCTTTAGAGGGCGGCGGTGAGTGATGTTTGTTTATTTGATGTTTGTTAATGACGCCTTTAGAGGGCGGCGGTGAGTGATGTTTGTTTATTTGATGTTTGTTAATGACGCCTTTAGAGGGCGGCGGTGAGTGATGTTTGTTTATTTGATGTTTGTTGATGACGTCTTTAGAGGGCGGCGGTGAGAGACGTTTGTTTATCTGATGTTTGTTAATGACGCCTTTAGAGGGCGGCGGTGAGTGACGTTTGTTTATTTGATGTTTGTTAATGACGCCTTTAGAGGGCGGCGGTGAGTGATGTTTGTTTATTTGATGTTTGTTAATGACGCCTTTAGAGGGCGGCGGTGAGAGATGTTTGTTTATTTGATGTTTGTTAATGACGTCTTTAGAGGGCGGCGGTGAGTGATGTTTGTTTATTTGATGTTTGTTAATGACGCCTTTAGAGGGCGGCGGTGAGAGATGTTTGTTTATTTGATGTTTGTTAATGACGCCTTTAGAGGGCGGCGGTGAGAGATGTTTGTTTATTTGATGTTTGTTAATGACGCCTTTAGAGGGCGGCGGTGAGTGATGTTTGTTTATTTGATGTTTGTTAATGACGCCTTTAGAGGGCGGCGGTGAGCGACGTTTGTTTATTTGATGTTTGTTAATGACGCCTTTAGAGGGCGGCGGTGAGCGACGTTTGTTTATTTGATGTTTGTTAATGACGCCTTTAGAGGGCGGCGGTGAGTGATGTTTGTTTATCTGATGTTTGTTAATGACGCCTTTAGAGGGCGGCGGTGAGTGATGTTTGTTTATTTGATGATTGTTAATGACGCCTTTAGAGGGCGGTGGTGAGAGACGTTTGTTTATCTGATGTTTGTTAATGACGCCTTTAGAGGGCGGCGGTGAGTGACGTTTGTTTATCTGATGTTTGTTAATGACGTCTTTAGAGGGCGGCGGTGAGCGATGTTTGTTTATTTGATGTTTGTTAATGACGCCTTTAGAGGGCGGCGGTGAGAGACGTTTGTTTATTTGATGTTTGTTAATGACGCCTTTAGAGGGCGGCGGTGAGTGATGTTTGTTTATTTGATGTTTGTTAATGACGCCTTTAGAGGGCGGCGGTGAGTGATGTTTGTTTATTTGATGTTTGTTAATGATGCCTTTAGAGGGCGGCGGTGAGAGACGTTTGTTTATTTGATGTTAATGACGCCTTTAGAGGGCGGTGGTGAGAGACGTTTGTTTATCTGATGTTTGTTAATGACGCCTTTAGAGGGCGGCGGTGAGTGACGTTTGTTTATCTGATGTTTGTTAATGACGTCTTTAGAGGGCGGCGGTGAGCGATGTTTGTTTATTTGATGTTTGTTAATGACGCCTTTAGAGGGCGGCGGTGAGAGACGTTTGTTTATTTGATGTTTGTTAATGACGCCTTTAGAGGGCGGCGGTGAGTGATGTTTGTTTATTTGATGTTTGTTAATGACGCCTTTAGAGGGCGGCGGTGAGTGATGTTTGTTTATTTGATGTTTGTTAATGACGCCTTTAGAGGGCGGCGGTGAGTGATGTTTGTTTATTTGATGTTTGTTAATGACGCCTTTAGAGGGCGGCGGTGAGTGATGTTTGTTTATTTGATGTTTGTTAATGACGCCTTTAGAGGGCGGTGGTGAGTGATGTTTGTTTATTTGATGTTTGTTAATGACGCCTTTAGAGGGCAGCAGTGAGTGATGTTTGTTTATTTGATGTTTGTTAATGATGCCTTTAGAGGGCAGTTTGGCCGCTCTAGACTGTACCTTAATAGTAGCATACAGTGATCAAAAAGTAGTTCATTTGTTAATCTCATTTATTTACATGGCAGTTGATATTTTTGGAATCGTGATGGGCCTAATCACTTGTTCATGCACGAGCACAGTGGTGGATAAAAGCAGAGCGCTTCAGTTATGGAGAAAAAAATTGTTGTACACACCAGATATGTGCAAAAAAGTAATTAATACGCTTGCTTGGCCTCAGGATTTTCCCCACAAGATGAAGACCACTAGTGAGCCACAATGCAAACCTCTGGTAAACCGTCCAAAGTAGCTGTACAGTTCCATCATGGGATCAGACTTCTGTGTTTTTGGATCTGTAGACTGTATTTGGCTTGTGAGGTTAGAACTTTAAACTCTTGAAAAGTTTGACGATCCTGGTTCTGAGACGTTTGCGTTGAATCGATTACAAAAGCGGCACAAGTTGCTCTCTGTATAGGGACTGCAGTGGTTCGTACGTGTCTGGAAAGATGTAGTCTGACCAAAAAGGCTAATGTGGCTAGCAGTATGTGGAACTGAGTATTGAGTAGCAGTGAGTATTCACTGGTGTACAGTCATAGATATGATGGACTGAAGCTAATGGTTGTGTCAATGATGGCAGCTTGGTGCTTTACACATTTTTCATCAGGGTTTTTTCATTTCTGTCCTTCATCTGCATCAGAGAGAGAACAACCGAAGGACAAATCCATCGCAGGCCAATTTCGTTTGATGAATTCTGCCAAATGCTGTATATAGTCCCAGAGTTGCTTTACCTTGCCACACTTAATTCCCTATATATTATCTTATGGATATTTTGGACATACAGCAGCTATATCTTCATTTCCCCATCCATAAATCAGCTAGAATGTCTCTCTGCATCCAGGGGACATTTTGTACGAGTACTTAAGAGTCAGGAAGGGTTGGGGGAGGTGCGGGACAGACTGTGCCGATCTTGCTTGCCCGAAATAGGCTCACCTGAAATGGTCCCTGGAGTGGAGAGTATTGCAAAGATCCAAGATGAATCACCCAGCCACTGGCCTGCAGCTCATGTGTCATCCTGAATAATGGAGATTAATGCCAGGATTTCACTGTCAGTGTCCCGCATTATTAATCCCTGACCGCATCCATCACCCACTTTGGAATTCCTACTTGCAACTGCTTATTGACTTATATTGGAAATGTTTTGGGTCCCACCCTTTTCTTCTCCCCAGGTATTGGTGGGTTTATGGTTCGCCAGAGGAGCAAGACCGGGCAAGGCAAAGCTAAGCGGTCCCTGATCAGGAAGGACTCCAATGGGTCGCTTACAGAGAACCCCATGGGGAAAGAGGAAGGTAGGGTTCAACAAGTTCGAGTGGTTCTAGTACTTTCCTGCAGTGACACTGCTAGATCAACCCATGATAATCATCGCATGAGGTAAAGCAATAATTCGGCGATAAGTCGAGCTCCAAACACAGTTGGTCACCAAGACTTTTGTTGTCTGAAGTTTGCTTCGTTAGTTTAGGACTGGAGCTACGAGGCTAATGTAGCTAATATGTAGTGGAAGCCTCTACCCTGCTGATTAACATGCGAAGTGCATACCTAAATCATCACATTTGCCTTAAAGCTCATCACATTGTTAAACAATCTCTAATAAACTTGCTCATGCGGTCTAAGACACTGTATGACATGCTGTTATCCAAAACCAGACAAATATATCGTTGTTGTCGGAAGAAAACCTCATATCTCCAAATTGGCAACTTTACAGGTGAAAGAAAAAAACCTACTTTTAATGTAAGTCAGTGAAACCAGACCTTTTGGGCTGTTTCTTTTGGTCCCGTCGTCATGAAATGTACACACAATGTAAACCATTGCTGGTTAGTGAATGAGGTTCCAGTACAGGGCCTTAGACCCACTATTCTAGATTAAAATTGGTTATAAATATAGACTCTCCATGTACAGCCCCTTCTAAATAGTGAACTAGGCTACTTCAAGTGCATGAGTTGTTGACACAGGGATTCAATTACATTGCCAGTAGCGCTGGACACTCTGGAGCATATCTCCTAAAATCTTCTAAAATCTCTCAAAGCTTTTAGATGAAGCTTTGGACGAGCAGGTGTCTACAGAGAGAATTCCGATTTGTGGTTTGTGATCCCATCCGCTAGTAGGATTCTTTTCAGTCTTATTTTATTCTAGGACTTGTTTTTATATGTATCTGGAAAAGCTGGCTTTTCGTGTCTGTCCTATCATATGGTGGCCAAATCCTGATTCATACATACATTTCAGTTTATTAGTCTGTCTGTATTGTACAAATTGTTCAGTTTTTCCCCTTTGGCTCACACTTTGACTCTTGTTGCTCAGGCTGGAATGAACCTGACACCCCTGTAGATGAGACGCCCCCTGTGACCGAACCCTTGGAGAAGGTCAAGAAGAGATACAGGAAAAAGAAAACAAAACTAGAAGAGGCCTTTCCATCATATCTCCAGGTACGCCAGCATACGAGCTTCAGTTGTACAGTTCCAGAGCAGGATAATCAAAAGGCCTTTTGGTGTTTGCATATGTAAAGAAACAATGCTAGATTATGGCAACAGACTAAACAATGCTGCATCTTAGATTTTTCTCTTGTACACAAATCAAGCCTAATTCTGGACAAGGGACATTTTAAACCTTATGGCTTTTTGAGCCCTCATTTCAGCCCCTACACCTACATACACCTACCTTGTTTGTGCACAGTTCATTTGATCCTGTTTGCTTACCAAGTATTCTGTATATATTCTGTGTATGTTCTACAATCTCAATTTGCTGTTCATCTGATTCTCTGCATAATTTGTTAGGCCCCTTTTACCCCACTGAGTGCAGGTATTATTAGACACACCTACCTTGTTGGTCCACTTTGTAGATGTCAATTTAGACAGTAGCTCAATTTGTCAGTCATCCTCTAGTCCTGCATCACTGGTCAGTTTCTGGAAAGTGCAAAGTTGAATTTAATTCAGAACCATCAGCCAACTGTGGGATTAGACCTCCGCATTTATCCCATCGGTGCAGTGAAACACCCACACACACCAGGGGGCAGTGAGCACACTTGCCCGGAGTGGTGGGCAGCCTTAGCCACGGCGCCTGAGGAGCAATTGGGGGTTAGGTGCCTTGCTCAAGGACACTTCAGTCATGGACTGTAAGCCGAGGGGGTCTAACCGGCAACCTTCCGGTCACAGGGCTGGTTCTCTAACCTCCAGCCCACGACTATGTTCCCACCCATATATAAAGTGCACCTATATGGGAAGTGTACCTGAGAAAATGGACAATAAGTCTGAATACAAAGTAGAGATATTACTCTGGTACGAGACAGATAATGGTCCAATTTTATCTAGGCTGCAGCCGAGGCAGGGCGGGTCCTCGGTAGGACTGTCCTATGAAGACTACTCCTCAGTAACCTGCTGGTCATATAAATTGAACAGTCCTAACGAGGCTGCATGGTGACTTCACCAGAAAAGATATGAAGGGTCCTTCACTTGGGAACGGCCTTCTATGAGGTAGCGGCGGAGAAATGCAGCCTATCTTGGCTGTAGCCTAGGCTTTAGACCAAAGTGTCCTACGACTTAATGGCTTCGGTGCTTTCATGGTAGTCAGTTGATTAATAACTGAATAATAACCCAGCATCTTGAGAGGTTAAATGGGTAACAACCACAATGACTGGAATACCGTCCAGAACTAATGTCATTTTGTGTCTCCGAAACTACTAGACCTTTACATATAAGCCTGAGCTATTTATCACTGCCGTCATAAAACTACAAGGTGTCCCTGCGGAGACGGTCTTTGGCTTGGCATTAACGTGAGCAGATTTGCGCTCGTCAGTGCGAACACGTCTGTGGTGGCGAATGAGCTTGTGCAGCCTGTGCAGGGACTCCGCACTGCTGCATTCGAAAGGATCCTCATGCTCCGCGTTGGCGAGCCAGCCATGCATTAAGTGCACCAGCTGTCACTTTGGGCTTTTCTTGTTCTGCAAGCATCAAATTAAACTTAAAGGTCCTCACCAGAGACATGACTTTAATCAATAATTTAAATCCCAGCGCATTAGGCTTTTAATGTTTTAGCGCAGCGGGGAGTAGTCAGATTGATAGTTTGGAGCTGTTAGATATGGTGAAGTGCTACAAAGTTACTTAACCAGGAAGCACATGCAAAGCTAACGTTCGCATGTTCGTGTTTCATGTTTGAAGGTTTGTTTTGAGGCGTGTTTGCACACTTGCTACGTAAGTGTTGGCGTGTAGACTCGTGTGCACTCTTAAACGACGCAAGGCCGGCATTGTGTAGATGGTGTAAGTGTGTCCTTGGGAGTGATGGCAGTTGTGGGCCCTTTCTTACCCATGGGGAGTTAACTGTAACTGGGCTCGCTCTGTTGGCTAGGCCTGCTATGTTTCTCTTTGGCAATGGAAAGGGTCTTTTTCAGAGGTAATTTAGACAGTAGCTGTATATTCTGCCCTCTTCTGTGTTTATTAGCCTCTTCATCTGTGCCTAGGCCTGGAGTCAGGATTTCTGTATCATAGCTCCCAATGGTTGTATCATGTATTTGCAGTGTACGCTCGGTATCGTAGTGAGAAAACATTGATGGATAAACAGAAAAATGACAGGTCCTGTGAAACTCGGTGAGGCTGAGTGAATGCTGTACTGTGCAATATGCAGAATATTACACAACATGACAAATAATTTAATAAATGTGAAATTTACGGCGCATCTACATCTTGGCAAGTGAAATTATTTAGATCAGTAGTCAATTTTGCTGCTGCCGGAACTAAACTTTGCATCTGCATGTTGTGTTTAACTTTTATGACAAGTGAGCCATAAGAAATGACCCAAAATGAGCTGGTAAGATGTCTGGTTCCATTGGTGCCGTGTTTTTGCCTTCTACTGTAAAGTTAACATTTTGGAGATACAAGGTTTTGTTTCAACAGCAGTGACATGTCTGATATTTACACTTTTGTGATTGAAGCTTAGTATGAGATTATTTAACTTGTATCTCAGTTATTTATTTAGTTATTTATTTATTTATTAAGTGGTTTAATGTTAAATTATCTCACTGGCAGCTTGTAAGAAATATGCTTGAAACAAGCAATAATATCAGCCAATATAGTGACATAATTTGACTGAAATAAATGAAAAGTAAGGTGTCACTTGATATGTTTTGCTGAGTGTGGTGTCGCTAATTATTTTTACAGATTTTTAATTTTTTTTTTATTTTATTTTATTTTTTTTTAATTGTCGACTAGCGTATTCTACTGTTGTCTGGCGTGCTTTGTATGTATATGGAGATGCTCTGTGTTGAGAACTCTGAAATCTGGATGTGCTGCTTGTGTGTTTGTGATGCAGGAGGCGTTCTTTGGGAAGGAGCTGCTGGATAAGAGTAAGCAGAGCAGGCAGGCGATGGTGGTGGGGCCAGCAGAGGACGAGCCAGCTCACAGCAAGCTCCACAGCACCACCAGCACCGCCAACAGCAGCTTCCTCGACCCCTCCGCTGACCCTCTGCTCAGCGCTGCAGCCACGCCCATCAGCAAAGCTGGGACACTGCGTATGTTCACTTACATATTCGCCATCATCTCTCGTTATGAGTCTCTCGCTCAGTTTCTCACACTTGTTCAGACTTCTTTACATTTCTCTTTTCTGTCTTGGGGCCCAGTCCCATTTCTCATTTTTACTCCTACTATTTGTTTTCAAGTGTCACCCTAACCCCTTGGAACAGAGTTACAAAGGGTAGCGGTTGAAATTCTCCTCAAATAAAAAGAGCATCACTTCATTAACAGCTACCTGCGCTGCTCAGTAGGCGACCTTGCCCGTCTGCAGTGACAGCAGAGGAGGGGAAAGTTCAGCTCCTCACTGCTGGACTTTACATTTTACATTTACATTTACAGCGTTTAGCAGACGCTCTTATCCAGAGCGACTTACAAGAAGCTTTAGTTACATTTAGGGCATCATACGCCTTCAAAAGAGGCACAGCTGTTTATCGCCCACCCCTAATTCTTCAGTGATATGAAGCTGAAGACAGACATTCACCAGCTTCTTGTTCACTTTGTGCCGTTCCACCTTAAATGGAGCAGCAGTAACGTTCTGGCATATTAGGAGTCAGAACTGCTGCACCATTTAAGGTGGAACGGGAAGTTCGGACAGCACCGTAATATGTTGAAACAACATTAAACTAAGATAACATGATGATTGTCGTTTTTAATGGAGACAATGCTCACATTTTTGGCGTCTTTGGTCGCTCATGCAACCACCTTGCTGGTTTTTCTTTTTTCTTTTTCTTTTTCTTTTTTCTTCTCCCTCATAACTCTCTGTTTGGGGTGTCTTTGAAAAACCTCTGTTTGGTGAGCCATGCAGCCCTAACACCTCGCCCTACCTCTCTATCTCAACAGAAATCGGGACACCCTACCCCTAGACATGAAAGCGCTAAGTGGTAGGGGCGAGGGGTGAAATAGGATTGGGCCTTATTCTCTGTTTCTCTATTTCTCCCCCATATCTTTCTTCCCTCTCTTGCACCCTCTCTGTCTCTTCTTTCTCGCTTTCTTTTTCTCTGTCGTTCTCTCTCTTCTCTGTGGTAAACTTTCAGTCATGTGTGGTGTCACTCAGGAGTGTTTATAGAGGCCTGTGCATTCAATGTGAATTGCTCTCCATTGTTTGGGAAAGAGTGCAGCCTTTCCCCAAAGTGCTGCCGTGTCAGGTCACATCTTACTGCTGTGGGTTCCAGTGAAGTCTGCAGGGAGGGATAATGCACTTTATCAGTTCATATCTCTCTTCACAGTCTCGCATAGCATAGCATAAAGCCACAACACTATCTTGTCCTACTGTGGGGCTCCGGCAGACTGACTGAGGGGCTTGTTTTTGTTCATTTGCATTTATTTATTTATTTTTACCAGGGGAGAGGGTAAAAAATGCACATTACCAATCTGAACTTTGGACCATATGGGTTTTTGTCCACTTTGATCCCTACAAGTACACTCTTGAAGGGAGAAGAGGCTCGTTTCAGCCACCTCATTCTCCACTCTGTCTCCTCATCCTCAGTTCTGTCATCCCTCATTTAAAACCAGATCCACAGCCCGGCCCTCATGTCCAAGCCCTCGGCGCTAGCTGTGCCTGAACTGCACTTAAAACCCAATTTACCAGCTCTTGTCCTCTTTCCTGAATTCCCCGTCTGGCTGCTCTGAGAGGATAGAAGCCCAGCAATCAAAGGGCTGGGTTTTGAGGCCTTGCTGGCGTTCTTTGGGGGAGCAATCACTAAGCCATTTGCAGGCTTTCAGGGCCACTTGTTTGTCCTTGGAGATTTTCTTTTCCCATAGACACAAAAGGGTTGAAGCTATCCTTTAACTAAACTCAGTGTGTATACGCTGCAGATTGTCTTTCAGTTTAACCCCTTGAAGCAGCGATTTCTCAGCCACAGTTGTGTTGAAGCCTTTCTGAGAATGTTTGTTTTATTCACAGTTATTTATTTCATTATTTTAGGGCTGTCAAACGATTAAAATAATTCATCACAAGTAATCACTATATTTTATGAAGTTAATCTTGATCGCATTGGTCTTATTTGCTAAAATTTGACCCTGAAGAAAGATTTATTCTTTTAATAAGCAGTGCCTTTAGTTTGCTCTGTTTTTAGAACTCTGAAATAACAGAACTCAGTAACAAGTTCAACTCAGCTTACATTAACCTGAACTTGAAACTCGTGTGATTTCTACAGAGTAAACGCAGATTCTGGTTTTATCAGCGACTCTCAGTGAGAGCAGCAGTTGCTGCACGTTCCAACCAATGAGTGACTAAATCATTGTATTAATAAATCAATATAAATCATAAAGATAGTCAATAGTTCCAACTCACTCTTGTTCATCCCTCTCATGGATTCTTGTTAGAGTGAAGGCTGTCGAGGGAAACGGGAGCGTTCCTCTTTTTCTTAATATGCTGCTTATTCATTAGCTGAATTTACATTTACGATATTTAGCAGATACTTTTATAAAGCGATCAACAAAAGTGCTTTGTTGTCCAGTCTGAGAATATATCCTAACTTGTGGGTCGGCAACATGCGACTCTTTTACTGCCCTGTTGCGGCTCCACAGGAGATTTAGATTTGTAGGTAAAAATAAAATAATCCTCCTTTACGGTAAAATAAAGCTCTGCTCATTGTTCAACACAGTTTAACAGTAAATGGACTTAAAATCTGGAGTTCATGAGTAACTGCTGATTCACCCTTTAACCCTGAAGGTCAGCACGCAGGCTGCAGGACATCATTGCAACACAGACAAGTCTCACCTAGCTGGTAGCTATGAAAAGGCAAAGAGAGAGATTTAAGACAAACATCAATAATTTGGAGACAAATGGACTTATTTGCATTTATACTCACTCCAGCTGGTTTCCTGATGCATTTAATCTGCAACGAGAAGCTTTCAAACACTAAAGTCAGCTTCTCTTTCGTCAGCTTCTTGTTTTGCTGTAGCATTTAAGGTGGAACGGGAAAATTCTCATTCATTCTCATTCACCAGCTTCTTGTTAGAATTTCCCTGGTTGGCGAATGAGAAGCTGAAAAAAAATCAAATATTGAGAGATTTTACAAGAAACCGTTCCACTTTTGGTAAAGTTTCCTGCTGGAGATGCAGGAAAAGCACCAAGAGCTGAGCTGAAGTTTAAAGCAGAGCAAAGTACGTCTGTGTTTTCGTTTATATTATATTTGTAGTTCATTATTACTAGTGTATTAGTAGTACATCAGCACATTCTGAGACATATTTACAGCCAAGATGGTAAAAAAGGAAACATAAAATGTGGTTCCCAAGGTTGTTTGATTTTTATTGAAAGGACAAAATGGCTCTTCTTAACATTTGGGTTGCCAACCCCTGGCCTAACGAGTACAAATAGGTTCAGTTCAGACGAGCTAGGACACTGCCAGAAACACGAGTCAGTGCTGATACCTAGAACGAAAGAGACACAATACAGAAATACAATGTGGACAGTGCATTACAACACATTGTGCTAGATTAGCATTTGTTTAAATGCTTCAGTTTATCCATAGGTCTCCCGTGAGCGCTGTCCAGGTGCTGAAGGTTTCCCTTTAAAAGCCATTTAAAAGCTTTATTTGAACAAGAGAGCTACAGTCATGGATTCTGTCTTAGCAGCATACACTGTGCTGCAGCTGGGCTTCAGCCTGCACTGCAGTGGATGGTTAGAAGGGTCAAACAGGGTAAATGTGGTGGCATTAGTAATTGTATTAACATTGACAGCTCTGCTTTACTTATATTGCCAAAGTTTTGAATTTTGATTTTTGTTTTTTCCTCTTTGAAGCTATTTTAATGCGACTACCACCAATGTGTTACTATATTGGGATCAGCCTTTAAGTTTATTTACTTTAATTATATGCCTTATTTTTACTTGTCCAGTTTTTTGGTCTGGTACTTATTTACGAGTTCTTCCAGTTCAGTGGTCGATTTTATTATTATTATTATTTTTTAATCAAGCTACTAAGATGCTAATAGGCTCAGAAACCCCTATGTTCTCAATCTCCAGCCAGTGCAGAGGACCCTTTAACCGAGCTGGTTCTGCAGTCAGACGATGATCTCCTGGGAATGCTGTCGGATGACCTGGTCAAGCCAGGCCCAGATTCAGGTAGAACCCCCATCCCAGAGTTTAGTCTCCAGCTAAAAGTCTCCCAACTCTGTCCCCTTTCTGCAAATCCTCTAGCTAACACATTCCCCTGCTGGAAAGGTCAGCACCATCCTCGTGTCATCCTTTTTATGGGTTTTACCTTTTCCTCTCACACTGTTCACACATTTTATTGCATATTTTTGCTGCATTGTTGCATTAGTTTCTGCATGCTGCGCATCTTCTTTTTAAACATTTGTTGTTTGTTTTTGCTTTGCGATGCTTTACTTTAGGTTTTTGATTTGTAATGCTTTGGTTTTTATCTGGTTTGGGTTCTTGTAGGTCTTGATTTATGCCCTTTCCAGGTGGACAGCTCCCCCTCTCCGTTCGGTAAGCGCTCAGTGGCAGTTGTGGCTGTAGGAGTAGAGCTGTCCCCTTCTCTCGCTCTGGCGGGCCCCCAACGTTTCTCTCTCTCTTACTCTTCATCTATGCATGTCTCTGTTCTTCCTTAATCCGTCCCTTCCGTATATGCACATTTACACGCGTGCATTCACGCTCTTCTTGTGTCTCCTGACTTCTGTCCTTTTGATTTAACTAACTACTCGTGCATTGCATGCTCCTCTATGCCGAGTTTGAAGCCAAGTTGAACTAAACTGCCTTAGAGTGATGTTGGGTTTGACAGCACCTCCCCTTGACACCTCTGAGTGTTTTAGGGAGATGTGGTAAGTGGTAAGCGTAGACGGACCAAGGGGCAGTTTCATAATTAATTTCTTCGGTTTCCCAGCCGGTAACCTCAGCAGAAGGGAAGAAAAAAGGTCAAGTTAAAGTGCAAGTTTAATTTCACACAATTTAAAGTACCTTTTGCTAGCAAGGACACTCTCCTAGTTGGAGTAATGTCCTTATTGTGCAAATAGAAAAGTCGCAGAGGGCCATGCAAGACCAGTGTCCTAGCCTTGAGAGACAGTTGTGCAATTTTTCTTTTCTTAAAAAATGTAACAGTACAGTATTGTGCAAAGGTCAGAGACCACCCTTTCATTTATTTATTTAATTTCCACTCAAAACAGCCATTAAGAACAAATAGTTAAATTTTCAGTGTAAGGGGAAAAAAGTAGAAACCATTTAGCAAAGAATTGCACACAAGCCTCAACCATTGAATATGATATCAGCTTTAAAGTATTTACTGTGTTCACTCTTTGCCTTCATTCCAGCTTCCACTCTTTTCAGGAGACTCTCTTTCAGTTTCTCAAGTAAATCTGCAGACACGCCTCCAAAGTTCAGTCTGAGAAGCTGGTTGATGATTTTCTGAAGTAATCAAACCCATTCAGTGGTGAGGTCTGGACTCTGGGGTGGTCAGTCCATCGTCCAGCTTCTTTGTCTGATGTGTCCGTCTCCTTTTCTCAGTGAGGTTCTTCTTGATCAGCTACACATCCTTTCAGACCCACAGCGCTGAGTGGTCTTCTCACAGTGGAAGGATGGACAGAAACACCTGTGGATGTTTTCAGATCTGAAGCAGCTTGATCTTCTCCTCTCTCTCAGAGATGAAAGCTTTAAGTGCTGTTTATCTGATGGCCCAGGTTTTTGAAGTCTCACTCCTTCCTTATGAAGATAGATTCTTATATCTAATCTCCTCACAAGTGTGTCTTTAAGTCATTGTAGATGCACATGAGAGAAATCTGAAGGCAGCTTAGGCGAGTTAGGGTAGGTGCTTATGTATGTTTGATAAGGAACATCATGTCAGTGACTCCTTTGGGAACGGCTTTTGTTGGGATGATGCAGCTGTTCCTGGTTGGTTTTAAGGTTGGAAGAGTGGAAGAGTTAATGTGACACTAAGGTGGACAGATTAAATACCGATAGACTGGAAATGACACTTGGTGTTTGTGGCTTTTGCGTAGTTTTGGTAGATGTTGGAAAAATCATTTTTCATTAATACAATTTATTATTTTGTTCAGTTTTATTCTGACATTGATAAATGAAGAACTTAATGGCCATCGTGACTGGAAATGAAATTAACCAAAGGGTGGTCTCTGACTTTGCTGCTGGTTGTGTGGCCATCCCCCACCCCTTTAAGGCCTTCTTGTTTTTCCACTAACTGTATATAATAGTTTTGCCAAGATTTCCTGAGCGCAATCTCTGGCCTTTTGATGTTGATGACAGCATTTATTATGATTAATCATTGCAGTCGCCTACTGTATTTTTTATTGATTAAGCCCTCATCTATTCTAATATGGCAGGATACAAGATGATGAAAGAACGGCTATTTTTGGTGCGGTGCAGTTTTTTTCACACTTGGTTGGACAGGCAACACAAATTGGGTTCCTGTTATTCTTGGAAAATTGAGTTAAGGGGAGGAGAGGGAGAGGTGGAAGAAACATAAGCATGTAGAAAGATTATTTTACCATGACATGAAGGATGAAGGATCGGCCCTCACTCTCCTCTCCCTCTCTGGTTATTTTTTTTCTGAGCTCTCAGACTCAATAGAAAATAAATTGCTTGTCAACACTGATTTTAGTCTGTCTCATTTGATAGCTCAGGGATTTTTTTCCACATGATCTTTTATTAGATGGGCTTTGTTTTTTTGTTTGTTTTTTTACTAGATGCCCTTGTCTTAGTATAAAACTAATGAGCACTAAATGGCCTTTCTTGCCCCCAGCTGGTTTGGACATTGGGGCCATCCCTGACGACCCGTCAGGAACCCCTCATCCTGCCTCTGCCCGGGGTCCTCGGCAGCTACAGGAAGAACCTCTGGATGTGATTTTGAGCCCTGAACTGGACAAGATGGTGACTGATGGTGAGGACTCGGGCCTTAGCAACCTTAACTAATTATTAAAAAAGAGAACAGTTTGGAATCAATGATGGTCCAAGTAAAAATAATCTTAATTTCGACATTCTTGGCCTAAATTAGTGAAGTTCAGGACACACTGAGCCAAAAACCAAAACCACTATGTAATGAAACAAACTAGAAGTTAATGATAAAAACCACTTTTATTATTGATTATAGGTAAAAACAGTTAACATAAACTTCGTAAAACTATTACAGTGTGTAATCTTGCATCCATAACAACATAGTACAGTTGGGCATTCAGTGCAGTGAATTCCATTACTTTTAGTTACACTTTCTTGACGTTGCAATTTGTGTTTTTTTTTTGTTTTTTGTTTAGTTTTTTTGCTCATTTTAAAAACTGATGCTACAGATGGGACTTTAATTTATGCTTCGGTTTTGCACAATTCTGGCTATGTAGTGATTTCAAACCTGTAATGATGTTGTTCTTGGATGTATCTTCACTTGAGAGACAGCTAGCTATCAAATTACCTTTGTTTTATGTCCCTCATCAAAACCAGGAAATAGTTTCACACAGCCAGTGATTTTACTGTTGATCTGCTGCTGCTCAAGCTGTTTAAACACTTGGGCTTAAAGGCTGTGCAGACATTTTGGGACCAGGAGCTCAAGGGGCAACTTCATTTTTATACTTAAGTCACTTTTATCCCGAGAGACAGTCTAAACGTTTGATAAAATGAAACATAGTTTTGAGTTTTTTTTTTTTTTTCAAGTCAGCCAAAGGAAATAATGTTATTATATATCTATGCAAGGATTTGGACAGTGGTAGACAGTAACTAAGTAAATGTAATTCGTTACTGTACTTAAGTAGTTTTTTCGTGTATCTGTACTTAAGTATTTCAATTTTGGGTGACTTTTTACTTTCACTCCACTACATTACAAAGTCAAATATCTTACTTTTTACTCCACTACATCTTGAGAAATCTGTCGTTCCTGTTGGTTTTTGTGTGTATAAAAACGTAACATGTCAAAACGAAAGAACCACAAAGCTTCATACAGACCCAGTGCAGCACACGGTTCAACGTCAATGCAGCAGCGTAAAACTTTGATTTTATAGTAAATGAGTTTGGGCTGGTTTATGTTTATGAACAGACGCCTACAGATCAACATAGTAAAGGAGCTCATCTGTGATCCTGAGTTTAAAGCCAGTTTTTATTCAACTTAAACTTGGAACTAAGTTGTAAATAAATCTGAAACTGAAACTTTGCTTGTGTGTAAAAAGTGATTTCAGAGCCACTCGGTTCTCCCTGATGGAAACTGTTTACCTTCAGTGTTTTGTGCTTCTGATCATTTTAATAGACATCAGAGTCACTAATTAATGACGTTCTATTAAAAGACTGGTTTACCAAGAGAGACGCTGGAGGACTTTCACCTGAAATGAGTTCATGAAGCCAGTCTGGTTATAAAAATGATAACAGGACATCAGAGCCAGAATTACTCTTTTAGTACTTTTACTTTATACTTAAGTACATTTGAAGGTAAATACTTTAGTACTTTTACTCAAGTGGAGGTCTAAAGGGAGGAACTTCTACTTTTACTGGAGGAATATTTTACCTTGGGTGTCTCTACTTTAACTCGGGTACATGATTTGTATACTTTGTCCACCTCTGGGTTTGAACCCCACTAGCCAGTATGCAAAGCTGCAGCATTGCTCATTATATCATTTAATCACTGCATCATATTTTATTATAACTTCATTTAAGAGTCTTGTCCCTTTTTTTTTTTTTTGACAATTACACAAAGCTGGAGTAGTTATTAACACCTTTTATTGCTGACATTGTTTGGTGGTTGTTCAAAATAACCACCTTATGGAATGTAATGCTTTCTATTTAAAAACCTTATGGATTGTGATGCTTAATTAAAGAGATGGTCAGAGATTTATTGATGGGAGCCCAGCACTGTGACAAATATGGCAGGTCAGAGTTGCTGAAGAGAACCACTGGCACCCACCAGAGGAGGTGCCCAAAGGTGCTAAATTTCATAGATCCCAAACCAACCCACAGACTGTTGCCTCAGCTAGCTGAGTTAGGTCTTGCAGAATGGCGGCCATAGTTTGTTATATAGTTCCTTTTCGCACCAAGCCAGGACTTTTTTACGGTCTAAAGACAAATGGGTGGGGGCTCTTCTGTGCACATACCTCTGGCCACCATTGAAGAATGAAGGAAAAACATTGTTAGATTGTTGTTAGACTCTGACACGGTCAAAGGTCTGTTTGTGTTTCTTTAAAATAAACAAATAACCAAGTTTCTCTTTTGGCTGAAGCATAGTAATTTGACCATTTTTGAGCAAAACATCTAGTAGCCTGACATTTGGTGCAGCCTTATAAATTTCCAAGTACTTTCTAAGTAACAAGCTTTATTTGCTGAAAACTGCGTTGTTCTGTCAGACATGCTATTTTCTCTGAACCATTTAGATTTAGATACTTATATATATTCATGTCCGCATTTTAATATATATATATATTTATGTATCTGATTCTTAGGGGCCATTCTCAGCAAGCTTCAGATTCCAGGTTTGTACCCTTCCTAATTCCCTCCACATTGAATTATTGTTCTTTGGCAAATTGTGTAAAAAAAATGATTAATACATGATCAGTCGAGCGTAACATGGCACTGGAACCCATGTGTCCCGAGTTATACATAATGCAGTGCACAATGGCAGCCTTAAATGTTAACTAGATGTGGTCTCTCCATTTAGAGCTGGAGGGGAAAGATGTGGAAGACCTGTTTACAGCAGTGCTAAGCCCAAGCACCAGTCAGTCTCCTCAGCTAGCGCAGCCTCCCAATCCCATCCCCAATGTGCCAGTCATGCCAATGTTACACAAAGGCCCAGGTATGCCTTAGAGCTGTCTCTTCACTGTGTGCTCATGAATAGACAAGGCAGTATACAACACACACACTCCTGAATTTGAGTTGTTTCTGAGTGCCTTGGTCAGCGTAGTGCTACCCTGGTAATTGAGCCTCTAGTTTCACAAACCATCAAATCTCATTTAGTTTCAGTTCCGTTAATGTGTTTGAGTGCAAGTTATGTTTGCATGCGCATCCATGTTGTCATCAGTAAAATCATTATATCAGTTTCAGTGTGTAGATATGCAACTTTCTATGTCGTTATCTCTATATAAAAACGAGGGTGCTCCTTTCTTGTTGGATACATAATGTTTCAGTGCGATAGTGCAAGGTCATTTAGAAAAGAATTTGAATTATTATTGATGTGTTTAATCAGTGTAACAATGAAGCATCACTGTCTGACTTATTTCTGTTCATTTTTGTTTGTTTAGAAAGAGTTTAAAAAAAATTAGGAGTAGATTTTTTATTTATTTTTTGTCAGCATTAATCATAAAAAGAAACAGGGACCCACTTCCTAACATATTCGATTAACAAGTAGGTACATGTGAGACAGAATTTGAAAGAGTGCAAAAGACTAAAATGATTGATAAACATGTCAAAACTGACATTGTGTAATAAACGTTCTTTTTTTATATTCAGATTGTGCTAATGTTTGTGTACGTGTTGCACACATCTGAGTGTTTGAAAACAGCAATAAATAGTAAAGCTTATCCATGCTGGAAGAGTGACTAAAGAGAAGGCATCCTTGATGATGATTCGGTCAGCTGCGCGAGGAGTTTTCAGCTACAGTGCATTTTGCTCCGTAGACAATAAAGGAAAATTGTGCTAGAGAGAGTTTGACTGTGTTTCTGAACATCCCCCAACATAACAGTGCATCTAATACTCAGTATATCAATTATCTTCATGGTTACAATTGCAGGTGATGGTGGAATGTTCCCTCGGATGCCTGTGATGAATGGTATGATGGGTGCAAACCCTGTCTTTCCTCCAAATGCCATGATGCCTGGAGCTGGCGTTTCTGGCACTTTCTCTCCCATCCGGATGCCTTTCCCTGAAGGCATGAGGTGAGCCTGAATTTGTTACCTCATCAGCCAGAGAAGCTGCAGTAATGAGAAAAATAGTGAAGTTTTTTTAAACCGTGATTTGAGTGTAACAGCTTGAGATGCATTTCCATAGGGAGAAGAAGTTTGGCCAGATGGGGAGTGATATGGTGGCTCCCTGGAGTGCTCCTGTTCCCATGCCTGGTCCAGTCCCTCCAGCAGAGGCAGAAACAGACACCATGTCCAATGCCCAGAGGAGTACTCTGAAGTGGGAGAAAGAGGAGACTCTGGGGGAGATGGCCACTGTAGCGCCTGTTCTCTATACCAATGTCAACTTTCCTAATCTGAGAGAAGAGTTTCCAGGTGAGTGACTATTCCTGGAATGACTGAGTTGATGCAGCTGATGTTTGAAGACTAATTGGCGTACTTTCTTTCACAGATTGGTCAACTAGGGTAAAGCAAATTGCAAAATTATGGAGAAAGGCTAGTTCACAAGAAAGAGCCCCATATGTGGTAAGAGCATTTTATCATTGTTTTACGATTTGGATTTGATCATGTTATGTGAAATTCATTTGTATTCTTGGAACGACTGATTTTTTGCTTGCTTATTTCTACCTTCCAGCAAAAGGCTCGGGATAACCGAGCAGCCCTTCGCATAAATAAAGTTCAGCTGTCTAATGACACTATGAAGAGACAGCAACAGCAGCAGCCTCCTGACCCTTTTGATCCCAGCATCCCCATGGACACTGAGCTGCTCTTCAAAGACCCACTGAAACAAAAGGAATCTGAGCATGAACAAGAGTGGAAGTTAAGACAGGTGATTGACAGCCCTAGGATTTTTTCCCTTCTTTTTAGTTTAATGCTTTATGTGGGACCAGGCTGTAGCAGTGTGAAGCTGGGTTTCTCAACCCCTGATCAAGGCTCTGAATATAAGAAAATTCTGATGAATTGAGTTTGACTTTGTACACTTTGTGACTAACAAACTAATTCATGAAGTCATTGTGTGCTTTGCAAGCTTGGAACGGGAGGGGGCTATGCCCACATGAATTTAGAGCAAAGTTCATGTTTAGGTCAATTGAATCTGGGACCCAGTTAGTGGAAAATTCAATTGTTTTTGATCAGCGTCAGCACTAATTTGGTTACCGTTTTACAATAACGTGCCCCATGTGGCCTGGAAAAAAAGTGCTTTGAGTTTAAATGTTGAGAAACCTTAGAATGAAAATCAGCATTATTTAAAATGTTTTCTAAAGGATAATCGAGACATGCATGATTTATAATGTGTAAATTGAATATGGCCTATAGCAGGATGTTGTGTAAATGCATGGTTGAGTGGTCATTTCTTTCTTTACGTTTGGCATTGCCGTGCAGTCTACTAATTCTTAATTTGCATTGAAAAGGGAGAGTTAAATCAGATGTGGGGACCCCTTAAGAAGCAGCAGGAAAAGGTCCCAAAAAGCAAAGGCATAAAATCAACAAATAAAGACGTCCTTTTTGGACATTCCAACCAGGCAACTATAGCTGCAGGATGTGGAAAAAATTCTCTGGTAAGATCCCAAGGCGAGGCACTGTTCTGGCATTCATTTGCCAAGAACTAATAAAGAAAAGTTTACAAGGTGCAAAAGATTTACTAGGTGGAGTTATAGAAGGAAAAGTTGGTATATTGACAATTCCCTTTGGCCTGAAACATATAGTAATGGCCTTTACATTTCTCATCACCATATTATTATGCACACATTCACATTTTCCCTGCATGGCTTAACAACTCATTTTTAAAATTCCAAAGCTTATTTAGAGATTGAAGGAAAGAGAGCATTCTTAGCACCATGTCATCATGAAATTAAAATTCAGTGCATTCTAATGGCTTCATCAACTGAAGTGTTTTCCCTTCCTTTTTTTTTTTTGTTTGTTTGTTTGTTTGTTTCCATGGCAGCAAATGAGACAAAAGAGCAAGCAGCAGGCGAAGATTGAGGCCACTCAGAAGCTTGAGCAGGTTAAAAATGAGCAGCAGCAGCTTCAACAGCAGCAACAGCAGCAACAACAGCACCACCAACAGCCACAGTTCAGTGCCCAGTCAGGTGGAGACACCCTCAACAGTGGGAATCAAAGTCCCATGACACCCCAGCACAGTAGTGGGGACAACACATCCCCTCTACAGCCTACAACACTTAAGGATAGCTTTGTGAGGCCCCAACTTCCTGGAACGCCAACCTCAAGCTCATCTTCAGATGATGTATTTCTGCGTCCCCATCCACCACCACCATCATCTTTGGCAAAGACTCCCACTCAGGATACCCAGTACTCACAAGGGTCATCGTCACAGCCTCAGTCCCCTCAGATGTTTTCTCCTGGTTCATCTAGTTCCCGTCCGTCTTCTCCATGGGATCCATATGCTAAGATGGTGGGTACCCCTCGACCCCCACCGTCTGGGTCAAGTACACCTCGTAGAGGCTCAGTTTCTGACCTGCAAGAGAGGGGCAGGCCCTCTCCGGCCCACGAGTCTTTTGGCTCACCAACATCTGTGAGTGCTGATATGTATGCAAAGCCACCAGACACGCCCAGGCCATCTGACCCATTTGTGAAACCCCTGGGTCCCCCAAGGCCTGGACCTATATCAGAACAGCAACAGCTTCAGCAACAGGGTAGGTACATGTTGGCTAATACAACATCAGGAGAAAATTTTACCAGGCCAGGTCATAGATCTGAGGCTTACCAGCGAATGCCACAAAACCGTATGGTGCTTTCCGACCCTTACGCAAGGCCACTGTTAACACCCATCCCAGGAAGTAATGAATCTGGCTCTGTGCCACTCTTTAAAACTCCCATGCCTCCCTCACAGTCTCAGCAAGAATCGTTTGGTACAGGACAGCAAGGCATGAGACGTGGACCGCCTGACGGCTTCTCTCAGGGTCAACAAAGTGACCCTTATGCACATCAACCTCTAACTCCTCACCCATCAGTGGGTGATGCTTTTAGCAATGAAGGCAGAATGATGCGTCAGACCTCTGCAGGCCACTTTACCCAGCATTTGCCTATGAGCAGGCATCCTCAAAGGGATCCATATGCACAGGCACCCTCTACACCTAGACCAGATTACTCTCAGCAAATGCCTGATCCCTATGCTCAGCCTCCTGGTACTCCACGACCTCATGACTCATACATTCAGGCACCTGGTACCCCAAGGCCACATTCCGATCCATATGCAGTGGCACCATCAACACCTCGACCTACTTCTATGGAACAATTTTCTCAGTCACAGCCAACTAGCCGCAGACAATCTCCTTCTCATGCTTTGGATCCGTATGCACAAATGCCAGGCACTCCAAGACCAGCCCCAGGGGACAGGTATCCTAAATCTCCAGGCAGTCAGAGAAACACAGATACGTACACACAGGCTGCTGGAACACCTAGGCCAGTCAAATCAGATCCATACGATCAGCCACCTGGAACACCAAGGCCAGTTTTCACTGATCCATATGCTCAACCTCCTGGAACCCCAAGACCAGCGCCCTTGATTCATCCTTCAGATCCATTCAGCCATCAGGCTCCAAACAGAATCCAAGATCCATTTGCTCGTCCAACTGGGCCAGGTTCTCAAACCCCAAAACATCCTGGCATTTCAGATGAAGGTTTTACTGTGCCACAGACTAATCCTAATCAAACACCAATTCATGATCCCTTTGAACAAGCCGCTGTAGCTCAATGTCCACAGTCAGCAGAAAGATTGGCTCATGGTCCGTCATCTACAAACTGCTCTTCTGATGCTCAGAACACCATGCAGCCAACACTTGGGGACACAGAGGAAAAACTGAAACAGGTATGATCTTTTGAAAAGATCATTTTGTGAGTTTATTCGGGTTATGAGGCGCTTAAAAAAAAAAAAGGGTCTATAATGCTTGTTTTTTCTGATGGTATTCTTTTTTTGTTTTCCACTTAGCGTCAGAGATTACGACAGTTGATCCTGAAACAGCAGCAACAGAAGTGTGCCATTAGACAGGAGAAGGGGCTTCAAGAGGCTACTGGCACTAATGCCCCTGGGACTCCAGTGCACTGGTCACAGGAAGATTCTGGACCACAGAGTGACATTTTTGGCCGTCCTCCACCTCCATACCCTGGAACCGTGAGAGCTTCACCAATGCAGGGAGGTCAGAGATTTCCTGGACCTTTACTTGGTGATCAGCGAGCACCATTCTCTGATGAGACCCAGTGTCCCCGACCCCCACTTCCCAGAGATGTGAATATGGGCATGAGACCACAAGGGCCTAGGTGAGTGTTTTTTTTTTTTTGTTTTTTTTTTTAATTGGAAATTTAATATATAAGTTTAGAAATCTAAGACTGTCCAATCATAATGTTGTTTCAACAATGCATATTCCAGTGCTCTGAGGTTTTTTTTTTGTTTTGTTTTGTTTTTTCCCCTTTTTTTTCTTCTTCAGATTTGGTTTTTCCACTATAGCTCCAGGTCAAGAGTCATTCATCAGGCCCCCCCACCAGATGCAGAGTGGACCAATGGCTGATAATGTCCCACCACAGATGCGAAGATCTCTGTCAGTTGATCTCCAAAGAGCCGTGGTAGGCAACCCTCAAATGGGTGTTCCCCAGCCATTCCCGCCACGAGGCCTTCCAGTGCAGCAACATAATATAATGGGCCAGCCTTTCATTGAGCTTCGCCATAGGGCACCAGAGAACAGAGTCAGACTACCCTTTGGGCCACCAAATATGATGGACCATCCTAATCATCCACAGAGACCTTCTGCTAACTTCATGGGAGGACAAAATATGGCATTCCCTGGTAACCAGGGACCACGGCAGTTAAATCCCATCATGAGCCAACCTCATCATGGATCTGTTGGTCACCTGCAGATGTCCACTAGCATGGAAAATATGCATCAACAAGCCAGCGTGCCAGTGAATACCATTCCACAACATCCTCCACTGTCAACCACACTCACTCATGCAGTTAGTGGTGAGGCACTTAATTCTGCCCAGCCTGCTCTTCTTCCTGTGGCAGTGCCTGGTCCATCTGGGGAAATCCAATTGCCTTGTGGTGATGGGATTGAGGAGAAGTTGGACACAGATGATTCAGCAGTAAAGGATCTTGAGGATGTTGAGGTTAAAGATTTGGTCGATGATGATTTGGAAAACTTGAACCTTGACACAGATGATGGCAAAGATTTGGATCTAGAGACAAATGACCTCCATCTTGATGATTTCATTGAATCTGGGAAGTTTGACCTTATTGCTTATACTGATCCTGAGCTGAACCTTGAGGACAAGAAGGATATGTTTAATGAGGAGCTAGATCTTAGTGACCCCATAGAGGATGACCATGGTGAAAGCTCAGACCTTCAGAAGGAGCTGTCGGAGAAGAAAAGCGCCTCCTGTGGACCTGCATTGTCCCCTCAACCAGTGAGTAAACTGGAGGGTGGTCAGCCTTCTGGTCATGTCAAACAAGAAGAGAGCCTGTCAAAAGAAAGCTCTGGTGGTCTGCTGACAGAGAGCAGTATTAAAAGAGAAGTCAAACAGGGTTCAGTAGCCAGCCAAGACCCTCCTGCTTGTGGTGTTTCCTTGAGTGAAAACAGGCCTGTAAGTAGTAAAGGCAGCCAAGGGGATATGTCCAGTTTCTTTGAGGGGTCAAGTACAGGTGTTTCTTCTGGCCCTGCTCCAGTACTTTCAAGCCTGTTGACCAAGGAGAAACTTGAAGATTCTGGCATTGACTCTGTGGTGCCTCCCCACCAGGGTGATCTTGCCCAGCCTAACCATGGCCCAGACCTTCAACCAAATATGAGCATGATGATGCTACAAGGACAAGACAATGGGATGAACTCCGGAATGGCAATGGGACACAGGATGGATCCACTGGGAAATCCAAATATGATGCCAGCTGGCAGCCAGCAACTGCCAGTCCAAGGATTTGGAGCTTCACCAAGACAACAAGTGGATCTGAACCTACCCATGGTGGGTGGCCAGCAGCCCATTCCCCACACCCTCCATTCACAGGCCCAGCAGGCAATGTTCTCACAAGTGTCTGTAGGACAGCAAGGGCCAAAAGTACCACAGAGCCAAACAAAAAGACCACTGCTTTTAGAGGAGCAGCCCCTCCTTCTTCAAGATTTGCTGGACCAGGAAAGGCAGGAGCAGCAACAGCAGAGGCAGATGCAGGCTATGATTCGTCAGCGCTCTAATGACCCCTTTTTCCCCAATATTGGTAAGTATTATTTGAGTATTTTGTTTGTGAATTAAAGGACTTGACTTGGGACAAGGGAATCCATCAGATATTTACAATTTATCACCCAATTTCAGTTTTTATACAGTGATATCGTTTTATTGGAGAAGCATAAGCATAGTTTGGACTGACTGATAGTGTGGTATATTTCATTTTATTTCATTGAATGTATTTCAAAGACAAGTTATACCAGTATATCTTGAAAATTGCTTTCCAAACATTGGTAACTTGACTACTTACACTTTTTTCCTTCTCTAAAGATCTCAAGTAGTGTAACAGAGACCAGTATGTTAGATTGAATTGTCCCTGACAATGAAACACTTTTGGGGCTTTCTAGTGCCATTTTCTGTGGAGTGTATGTTGAATAATTTAAACCCTGTTCCAGTAAGGTGCCATTTATTGAAAATGGATGAAATTGAGGTCAAAAGAATATTAACTTCACAACTTTCAGTAACTGAAGCTTTTGTGCCTCTTCTGTGATTTTCACCATTATAGACTTTGACGCCATTACAGACCCTATCATGAAGGCGAAGATGGTGGCCCTGAAGGGAATCAATAAAGTGATGGCACAGAATAGTATGGGGATGACACCCATAGTCATGAACAGGTAAAACAGCACTTTAATAAGTTAGTCATAAGGGAATATTTTTACCATATGTAGTTACTTATTGTACTGAAAGTAATTTCCAAAGGATCTGTAATAATTGTAAAAAAAATTATTCTAAGTAGCATTTAAGCCATTTGCCTGCAATTTCTTATTAGAACAGCATTGTTAGAAAAGACGGATTTGGAAGGCTACCGTTACTCGTGTTAAGTACATATTATGCTTTTTGTTTCGGGACAGAATGCAGCAGGTGCCAGGAGCACATGGGCCAGATGCAGGCAGTTTCCCTCCACACGTATTTGGACAGGTACGTGCACAAACCTTTATTTGTTATATTTAATTTAAATCCATAACACTAGTTGCTGGGACTTTAACAGCACTTTACTTTTAGGACGGCAAGCTGATACCGCAGCTGGCAAGGCCAAACCCTCCTAATTTTGGACCTGGTTTTGTCAGTAAGTGATGTTTTTAGCTGTTTTTGGTACAGTCTTGTGTCAGTGTAAAGTTAGAACTGATGCATGTGTGATTTTATTTGAATAATATTTTGGTTTTGTCAACCTATTTTAAGATGACTCTCAGAGAAAGCAATATGAGGAGTGGCTTCAAGAAACTCAGCAACTTCTTCAGATGCAGCAGAAGTTTCTAGAGGACCAGATTGGGGCCCACAGGAAATCTAAAAAGGCCCTCTCGGCAAAACAGCGTACAGCTAAAAAGGCAGGCCGAGAGTTCCCAGAGGAGGATGCAGAGCAGCTGAAGCATGTGACCGAACAGCAAAGCGTGGTTCAGAAGCAGCTGGAACAGGTAAAGACGCTCCTTAGAGTCGTGTCGTACACAACGTGCAGTGAGTGCTGGGTGAAAATGGTCTCTGTGCAAAATTTTATTTATTTATTTATTTTGGATGAGGAATTTATAGTTGCAGCTCTGATGATATTGAATAACAGAAATTGAATTTCTTACCTTCTGTTGATGCAAGGAAATTTTTAAACATTTGGAGTCCTGTGCTGCTATTAGAAATCTATTTCCTGTTGATACAAAGAGTATATGGCAACTAAACTTTAAGACCTTTTGTTTGTGTAGGGGGGGGGACAAGGCTCCACTAATTATTTCCCACTGTGGTGACCTTTCCGTGCTGTAGAGTGCAGAGACCTTGGTGAATCCAGGGCCCCAGAACAGAGCATTGTCTGATTTATTCTCTGACATTATCTCTTCCCCTGCTCCATTCTGTCAACATTTTCCCAAGGCCTCCACTCTATCGAGCATAGCTGATAAAGGGGAAATAGAGGATGTCTCTTCTGAGCACATCGTACTGTGCTTAGTCCTCCAGTGGCTCCAGGCTGATTCACAATCAGTCTCACACCAGCTTACTCACATAGACCTGTTCTTCTCCCCTGCTTCTTATTTTTTATTTTTGCCTATTATCCACCCTCGCTTTCTCTGCAATTTCCCCCTGGGATCAATAAAGGAATCTGAATCTAGCTGACTGCAACTTACCTTAAAAAAACTTGATACTAACAGTATTTTCTTTCGATCTAAATATTGAAAGATTTAACTATGTACATTATAAGATTAACTAGGGCCACTGTTAACGCGTTATTCTGTTCTCTCTTAAGCTGTGGCATACAGAATATATATTCTCTTTCAAGCTGTGCCGTATGGAATATGCCCTCATATCGAATTCAGGGATATCTTCTTTTAATTTAACAAAAATATCTTGCATATTTTTGTATCTTTGATAGTAGAAAATCTCTCTCTCTTTTGTAGATCCGTAAGCAGCAAAAAGAACATGCTGAGCTTATTGAAGAATACCGTGTCAAGCAACAACAACAACAGCAGCGAAGCCTCCAACCACCCTCCATGATTAATCCAATTCAGGCCATGTCAGGAATACAAGGCCAAGCCCCTGGCATGATGCCTGGTGGGCCCCACATAGGCCAGCCTATGATGGGTCCCATGCAGCCCCACCCGGGTCAGCCCCACCCGGGTCAGCCCAACCCTGCTCGCATGCCTAATATGCCAGGGTGGCACCCAGGTGGCCCTGCACCCATGGGTGGGCCCAGAATGCCATCTCACTTACCTCCTCAAATGCCACCAGCCAACCTTGGCCAGCCACCGGCACAGCCTCCAGCTGGTTTGGTGCCAAGTGGCCCACCTGGCCAGCCTAGTAGTGTACCTGGAGGTCATGGGGGCGGAGGTGGCGGAGCCACCCCTCACGTGAAGTTTGACGACAATAACCCGTTCAGCGAGGGTTTCCAGGAGCGAGAACGCCGCGAAAGACTTCGTGAGCAGCAGGAGAGGCAGAGGGTGCAGCTGATGCAGGAAGTGGAGCGGCAGAGAGCCTTGCAGAGACTAGAGCTGGAGCAACAAGGTGCTGGCATGGCCCCAGATTCTAACCAGGAAGGCCTGGCCCACATGCCCTTCTACAGCACTGACCTGCCTCAAGACTTCATGCAGCCTACTAGACCTCAGCCACAGCAGCAGATGAGCTCCATGTTTCCCCAGCAAGGAGGACCACCTCTAGAATTTGGTGGCCCTAGCCCAACCTTCATGCAGGCTGGAGAGCGACGGCCCATTCCTGGGGGTGGCAGTTTCCCACCAACTCAGGAAATGAGGCCGAATTTCCAGCCAAAGAATCCGGCAATACATGGGCTTAACTTCATTCAAGGTCAGCCTCGGCCACAAGCAATGATCCAGGGTGGAGCTGAAGGCCCTCTGTTTGGAATGGAGTCAGCCACGCCGTTGCCTCCTAATTACCCTGGTTCAGGTCAGTCTCTCATCCAGCTGTATTCCAACATCATCCCTGAGGAAAAGGGGAAGAAAAAGAGGAATCGCAAGAAGAAGAAAGAAGACGACGCAGATTCAGTGAAAACGCCCTCCACACCACACTCTGACCTGACTGCCCCCCTCACCCCGTGTGTTTCAGACACGTCATCCACCCCCACACGCAGCGTTCAAGAACCCTCTGAATTCTCAAATCCATCATCCTCAATGCCTGGCTTGCCTCCTTCATCAGAGCTGGAGAGGCAGCTTTCTGGAGGTGGTGGGACACTGCTGAGGAGGCAGTCCAGCATGGGTTCCGAAACGGAGCGGAGCATCCTGGATGAAGCCCACGAGATCAAACAGGAGAAACTGGAGGCCAGTGAATGCCAGGGAGCAGAATTGGAGAGATTGGAGCACACAGGTATGGTGAAGGTCGAGGAGAGTAGTGAAGGAATCTCCCCTGGCGTCCCGGGGCAGAGTCCATCTCACAGCACCAAGGGCGACTCGGGGAACGAACTCCTCAAACATCTCTTGAAGAATAAAAGTACACCTCCTCCAGCAAGTACACCCCTCACCCACCAGGTGTCTAGTGACAGCCTGCGATCAGAGGAAGACAGAGTAGCTGACAGTAAAGGGCCTGTGAAGCTGGATTCCACCAACTGTTTGGTAAGAACTTGAACTGAATTTTTAAAATGTAACAAAATGCAAATTAACTTTTTTCCCCCTCTAACCCAAATGTAGTCAGCCAGCAAAGGGGTGCTTGATCAGAGTTTGCTTTTTTGGTTTGTCACTGGAGCTGTGATGCTATTGAAGACAGAGAAAGATGGATGTAGTTCTGTCAGTTTTTATAGATATCTGCATTTCTTGCACAGTATTGGAAAGTACAGAAGCAGGCCTGTCCTGATCATGATTTTTTTTTTTTTTGCAGGCGATCAACTGCTGCACAAATAATTGCAATTAGCAATTACATTTTTTATAGAGAACAAAATCTAAAACATTTAAAAAGCCAGATGAACCTGCCCAATTAAATTGTCTATTACAACATATACACGTTTGAGCGAGTTAACAACTGTGGGCAATAATTGCAGTCAGCTCAAATAATTCATACCAGGTGGTGTGACGAGCCTTTAAGCAAGTCTTTTTTTGAGATTATTTAACAACTCAACATGGTTTTAGGCAAGCACTTGATGATTTACGCAGTGTGCATGACCCCATTAGTTGTTAGCTATGTTAGCCTTACAAAATGTCAAATACCAAATACATAGTATTGTGTGTGCCTGTGAGAGTGAGACCTTGTTTTGCAGTAGTTTTGACCTAAAACATTTTTTGAAATCCATTGATGGTGGAGAGAATGTTGTAAGGCAAAAATGTTCCTATATAAAATGTACTTTTTCAGTTTTACCACTTTTTATTTTACCATTATCAACACTGTACAAATCTCTAGGTTCACTAGTTGGTATGAATAGTATATAGAATAGATACAGTTTTCTACAATGAACCGTTTCTCATTAAAACACTCATTGTTTACATCTCAACAATTCAGTTATGCAGAAATTTTGAAAGGTCTTTGAAATTCCTTTTTCAAGTCTTTTTCAGTGAACTACAAGAAGTAGTTATGAAGATATGGTCTGGAGGTGTGAATAGCTGGCCACTACAAGTTGTTTGTTTCCTCTGAGTCACCCTGTGAGTGACTAAGAGTTATGTGTTTTCTTGACAGGGTGGCATGAACAACCAAGTGCCAGACAACACAGACACTCTAGAACCTTCTTTACCAGAGCAAGGCAAGAAAAAACAGCGCAATAAAAGGACCCTCAAAGTGGGAGCTGAGAAACCTCCGTCTCGCTGGAAGAAGAGGAAGAAGGAGCAGGAAGAGCGACAGTTGGTGTATCCCTCCACCGACACACTGATGACCCAACTCAAACAGGTAAACCCTCGGCAGCTACACCTACCGCTTACGTGTCACTTGTAAATATAACACACAAGCTTTAAAGGTCACAATTGATTTTGACGGCTTACACACAAACTGTTAAACCCTCTTGTGAAGCTGGTCTTCAGTGGCATTATAGATTTGGGTTAGGGTGAAGATTAGGTTTAGGGTTTATGAAAAGTGACACTGAATTGAAAGGACACTTAATTGAATGTCCGTTAAGATCAAGCTGAGCATCTGTCATCAAATAAAGTGTTGTGACTTCAGTCTTAAAAGCAGTGCTGTTCCACCTTGCCAGCTTTTTATAATGCATTACAGATGAAAATGTCCTAAAGCCACATGAGTCTTAATTAATGCAGAATGTTGATTTTTCTGCGAATGTACCTCTTTAATTACAGTCATCTCAAGGAGTAATTACTTTCATTAAGCCTTAATTGCAGTGCTGGCATGGATAGGTGTGCATAGAATGCATTAAATGGAGTTTGTGAAAGGCCCTTATAGCGTGGTAAATGGAACATTCAGCGCACTTGCATTAAAAAATGATTAATAGCGTGAGAGTGCTTTCACGTCATGCTGGTTATGGATGCACGCTACGCTATAGTGAGCTCATAGCTATAATAAGCCATCTTTATTCAGTCATTTTGATTCTGCTTTTAAGGCAGGGGTTTGAAATGGGGATGCGCATTGTGCTCTTTACTTAAGCTTTAAACTCATTTTTATTTTTTGCTGCATCACATGTACTGAAATTTCTTCAAGGCTGCATCCTGAAGCCAAATACTGCAGAATATTAGTTATTTGAGTCTTCATCTTGTGATCGATTTTTAAGTATGATCTTCAGTTGTCTATTCTGAGGTGTCCTCTTATATTTCAGTAATTGGCCTCAAGGCACTGTACCTCCAGAATGCTGTTTCTTCAAAAGCTCTGTTCCTTCAAAGTCATCTTTTATATCTTTTACCCTTTCTCCTCCCTTACAGCAGCTCTCTCTGCTGCCCCTGATGGAGCCCCTAATTGGAGTGAACTTTGCTCACTTTCCACCTTACGGCAGCGGGCAGCTGAACGGAGAAAACAGACTGTCAGGCTCTTTCGGAAGTGCGTCACTGGATGGCGTGTCGGACTACTACTCTCAGCTCATCTATAAGGTCTGGTTCTACTATCCAGTTTGTCAAGACTCTGGAATTCATACTAGCTTGAACATAAACAATGGACTTCAAATTCTGCTACGCGGCTCGAATGATGAAAGCGTGGTTCTATTCAGTGCCAACACCTTTTGGTTTATCATTTCTAAGGTGCTGGTATTCTTCTAGTTGTTGTTGTTGTTCTAGTGTAGGGTTGGCAACCCAAATGCTAAAAAGAAGCATTTTGACCTTTCCACAAAAATCTAACCACCTTGGGAGCCACAACATTTTATGTCCAATTTACCAACTCGGCTGTAAATCTTTCTTAGTATGTGCTGATGTTCTAGTGTATGATTAAAAAATATAAACGGAAACTCAGACTTACTTTGCTCTGCTTTAAGCTTTAGCTCTGCTACATCTGCTTTTCTTGCATCTCCGGCAGGAAAGCTTTGAAAAGTAGAACAGTTTTTTGTAAAATGTCTCTCAGCGTTTGACTTTTTAATAGTAATAATAGTAATTCTTGTTTCTCGTTCCACATTAAATGACGCCTAACATGCCATCCAAACAAGCAGCTGATGAAAGAGAAGCCAACTTTCAGCTTTGTGACCTTTTAGTGTTCGACAGTTTCTTGTTGCAGCTTAAATGTATCAGGAAACCAGCTGGAGTGATTATAAATGCAAATAAGTCCATTTGACTTCAAATGATCTGTCTTTTCATTAGCTAACGTTACTAGCTAGGTGAGATTGTTGTCTGCGTTGCTAAGGTGACCAGCAGTCTGCATTAGCTTGTAGGCTACATTTAACTCCAGTGTTTAAGACCATTTATTCCCAGAACTGTGTGAGAACGATCAGCAGAGCTTTATTTTACTGCAAAGGAGGATTATTTGATCGTTTTGTTTTGTTTCACCATGCAGCAAAACAACCTGAGCAACCCTCCAACACCTCCTGCCTCTCTCCCACCTACTCCACCTCCTGTGGCCAGGCAGAAGATGGTGAACGGCTTTGCTACAGCTGAGGAACTTGCCAGGAAAGCTGTTATGAGTGGGCATGAAGGTACAAAGTGCTCTCCCTTGTAGTTAAAGGAACATAATCTTTCTAACCACTGGGACTGTGTATCAGTTGTAAATTAGTTGTGAAGCTGTGCTACGTTTTTGGTATGTTGTAGTTAAACAAGCTAATTCAATTAATGAATCGTTCAGCTGTTAATGTAAATTGGCCAGACTTGGACGTAATTCCCCTTTGCTGCTTCTCAATCGTTATTGTTCTTGTCTGCTCTTAGTTTCCAAAACCATGGGACCGAAACACCTCCCAGCTCCATTTAGAGGAGAGGAGGACCTCCTGGCTCAGGCCATTTCTCAGGGACCCAAGACTGTGGATGTGCCGGCCTCTCTCCCCACCCCCCCCTCACACCAATCAGGAGGAGCTCCGGTAAGACATGCTGATGATTGATTGATTTGATTGATTGATTTAGCTGTATTGGAAAAGGCTAATTCTATATTTCTAGGTCAGATTGAATTGTTAAATTTTCTAAAATATTTTACAAATGTAAAATTGTGATAGCTTGCCTACATACAGATGTATATTAACATTCAGTTCAGCCAATTGTTTTTCCAAAATAGTCCATTTTTTAAGATGGTCTATTACACTAGCATAATATTTCCTCTTTAAATCGAGCAGTTTTTAGGAATGACAACCTACTAATTTAACGCAGCTGGTTTAATTAATCAGGCCTTCAGCATCTGAATGAGGGAATAAGGTAGGATGACTTTTTTGGCTCAATTGCCCCATTTTTATGTATGTTTTAAAAATGGTTTCTTACAGGGGTCAGGATCACTGTGGTGACAGAGACACCCCAGATAGTTTCATCCCATCCTCGTCTCCAGAGAGTGTAGTGGGCATGGAGATCAACCGTTACCCAGATTTGTCTCTGGTGAAGGACGAGCCCCCATCCCCTGCTGTATCTCCCATCATCCCCATGCTGCCCAGTGCAAGTGGGAAAGGTCAGTTCATCACATCATCTCTGAGAACCTAACAAAGCCCATAATAACCATCATAAATTCTCATAATAAAACTTTAACTCAAGTGGCAGAGCTCCTGACAGGCAGTGTAAGTTAGTAACGTGCAGTCAGCATGACGCCAGGTTGACTTTATTATAAGCAACCATATGCATTTTCATGGTATATATCTGAGAACATTTCACCTTCTATTTCACTGACTTCATACTCCTGTGTGTAGGCACTGAATTCAAGCAGTGGGAGGTAAAGAAAGAACCTCAAAGCAGTTTCTTTGGATCCCATTTTGAGCCGTCTTCCTCCTATTCTAAGACTGGCCTGATGTCCATAGCGCTCACTCTAAACCAAGCTGCAGCAGAGGTGGGTATCAGCATTTTTATAATCCCAGCTGAACATCTTAAATATTCAACTTTGTCGCTTTTGATTCACAGTTGTAGAATTCAGTTTGCTTTTATTACGTCTATTGCAAATGCACTGTTGTGAACAGGGAGGTTGTATAGGCAGATTTCTGCAATAGGTTGGAGCTAAAGTGTCATTTTAATGTTTGAGGTTTTCATTGTCAAAGGCACTAAATTTTCACAGTTGGGCTAAAAATATGAACAGATATTTACATGGAGTTTATAGGGGTTGATTATTTTTCTGCTTATTTACACCTGACAGCTAAAATTAAAATACTAAGAATGTCACAGAATGCGTCCTGGTGGATGTAAAGAATTTTTGTGTAGTGATACTTTGGTGGAGCACATATGTATTTGTCATTTTCATACCTTTATTCACAATGTAAAATGTAAAGGTAGGTAAATATGTTGTCATCTGTGGCCAAAACACTGAATTTAATATGATGAGTGATGTAACGTTATCATATTAAATTAAGTGATCAATTTTTTACCCATAGGGCTAAGTCGGTATAAACAATTTTGCAGTGTATTGCGATTTGTGTTCAGGCAAGCTCAGAGAACATATGGACCGATTTAAAAAAAATTTCAGATTTGGCCATTGAGAGTTCAAGGCTATAGACTAAATGAAAATGGTTTAGCCAAATATCCAAATGAATCCTTATTCCTGTTTTTGTTTGTAATGTAGAACATTCAGGGAGTGGTGGCAGCAGTAGCTGACCTGCTTTTCGTCCCTGTCCCTGCCAACTACGAGGTGACCCGCACGCCAGGCCCAGAGCCCCGAAGCTCTCTGGTCATGCTAGCTGGCCTCAAGGTCCCTCCGACCCATGGGCTGGACCCCCGGCAAGTTTCTCTATTTCCTCAGGCTGGCATGAGGTTCCCTAGACCACCAGGACCACCAGTTCCCCTAGGAATGATTCCCCCAAATCAGCACTTTGGGTCTCCCAACAGCACGGGTGAGCAGACTCGCACCAACAGGCCTTTTTCGGGGACAGCTGGCAGCGAAGTGTTACAAATTGCTGTCATTGATGCAGTTTGTCAATATCTAATGACCCATGATTGCAGGGTTTAACTGCTTCTTCAAATTAGGTCACTGATGTTTCTCTCGAGTGGATTGAGTCACTGGTTTTCATTCTCACTCTTTTCATAGTGGTTAGCAGTCTGTTTTTTTCTCTCTCTCTTTTTGGAGAATTTTAAAAGGACCTATTTCTTAAAAATGGCTGTACAATGATCGTCATTAAGTACTTTTCCCTGTATCATTTATAAAGGTGAATCGCTTTTAGTTTTTTCTCTGCACTCTAAATTAGGGCTGGTGAACAGAGCATCAGTGTCTGGCCGGGGGGGTGTCTGGGACAGGGAGGGGGACTTTCTCCTTTCCCTGGGTGCGCTTTTTTATTGATCATGTCTTAGATGTGAGATGTTAACGAAAGCCAGTAATGATTGTAGACTAGTCTGCAGACAGTGCTCGTTAGCTCCCAGCTTTGTATTTTAACTTTAAAAAAAAAAACACCCTCATCAGATGGGCTCGGGTGCTTCACGTGGTCATTTCAGACCTTCTTCAAGTGCTTTGAAATAACTGATTTGTTGCCTAAATCATTTGGCGTCTCACCATACACTGGAAAAGATCTGAATGTTGCATGAGAAGCACCACTGTTTAAAGTTCACTTATTTGAAATGCTGAACACCGTGTCACTGAGCTGGTTCCTGTAACTGTATTCTGAAGGTTAACCATGCTTGTCAAATGTTGGCCAGTGTAGCTCCCCCAGGCTGTCATGTTGGAATGTCTTTTTCTCAGACATGTTTATGTAATTCAATCACAGCAGCTCATCATGTTATGCTTCCCTCTAGTACTCCGTTAGGATTCCCCCCCCCCCACTTATTTATATTCTTGGCAGACTGCACGTCTGTGGGTTTGATTGACACGCTGCTGTATTCCAGGTCCAGCTGCGCTCAGACCGGACTATCAGATGGACGACAGCAGCCCACGGCAAAAACCACAGTGGTGTGCCAACTGCAAAGTGGTGGTTCTGGGAAATGGAGTCCGCAAGTCTACCAAAGACTTCCCCAGCCATAAACAGGTATAGATACAGAGTAGTTTTGCACATCCACGTTATCCAAAGATATTTCCTTCAGTATTATAGTACGGCAGAGCAGGGCACTTAACACTGGGCAAAATGTAAAGTCGTCATCTTGTTTTCCCATAGCAACACCATCTAGAGGGCTGTCAAATATTTCTCAGGATTCACCGGGAATTATGTATTCACTTTTTACATCTTGAGTGTTTTTCGTGTATTAATTTGGGTGCCCAAGTCACAGAATTCACATTATTCACGTTATTTTATTTACATTCTTGGAGGCTCCAATATAGCACCATTTTAAAATGTACAAAACTGTTAGAGCTGCAATTTCCCACCAGGATCAATAAAGTTCCTTCCTTCCTTGCTTCCGTCCATACGTCCATCCAGCCGTCCATCCGGCCGGCCAGCAAGGCAGCCTCCATACAGTGGGGTTTTTACAACAAAGCCTTCTGCAGTAAACAAGGATTATTTGTTTATTTCTTTTCTTTCTATGTTAGAAAGCTTTTAAAAACCTGTCTTGAACTATGTTTTTTTATGATTTACCAGATTTTTTGCGACCGTTACAATCAACCCCTCCAAATTTTACAGTTTTACAGCCCAGTTGTTTGTAGATGGTACGTGCTGGAAACAAGTTTATTTGTAGGAGGGATATGTACGTTGCTCATTTAAAATTAAATATTAAGCTATATTTGCTCCCTACTGAATATTAAGCAAATGTTAATGCAAAAAAAGTTATGCAAATTTGATGGAGGAACAAAACATTCTGATTCAAAACTAATTCAGCCTATTGACCGTGGCTTGTGTTGGTTAGTCATTCAGAGAACCTGATCTGACTATATAGGTTGTATTATGGGTCTCCACTTGGGTCACTGAGCCTCATGTTCCCCAAAGACGTGAAAGAGTATATGTGTAACGTGAGTACAAGAATAGACTCTGTTCTCATGGCTCCCTGGAGCCTGGGTGACTTCACAACAACCTGAAGAATTTCCAAACTGAAGGCTTTTCAGAGTGGATGGGCTCTCTCCCCCCACCACTCCACCCTCACCCCCAAAGCAACTCCCTAATTATGCTAATCCAACCCCAACGGGAGTGAATTTTCACTTCCCGTTACAATTACCAGGTTAACTGACATTACCCGAGGTAGTCAGTGTAGTCACGCACAGCCTCAAGAATTCTAAGCTCTCGCAAACAGTTAATTTCACGACCATGAATTTCTGGTCATTCAAATCAGCAGGTAACTTTGATCACTGTGCCCCTTCTATGCAGATTTAATAAGACCTTTTGGCATCAACAAAAAGACTGTGGCGTAACGCAGCCTTTGATCTCCACCTCTTTAGTTAGCTATTCAATTTTGCTGTCTAATGATCATTTGGGGCAATAGGTGGGAAATGGTATAACCCTATTTCCCAGCCTCCCCGGAGCATGTGGCCCTGTTGCTCTGACACATGTTCTCTCTACAGGAGGGCCAAACCCAGGCCGAGGGCAACGCTGTCTTCTGCAGTCACAACTGCTTTGTCCTCTACTCATCCTCCATGCAGACCAAACCCGTAGATAGCAAGGTAAGCCATGTGATAATATATCGAATGTTAGAGTACTGGACAGTCTGCTTAGTGCTTACTTTATCTTCACCTGGAAAAGGGAAAAATTGGCTCAATTGTCATTTGCTTCAACTGCAAGTGTTAAAGGCAGGGGAGAACATGCTGGAGTACCATTAGGTTGTGTTGGAACCAATCTTGAGCAAATACAAACACTTATATTATAATATTGGATAGTCAGAACATATAAAGTAATAGAATGTTGTAGTTGAGATGGTCGACATGTTTGTCTGTATTCTTCTCTCAGCCAAATGTACCTGTCCTACCTGATTCTGAGAAGAGTCCCGTGAAGGTTCTTCACCCATACAGCAACAACATATCTACTCTGGATGTCCACTGCCTGGCCCAGATGCAGCCCAAACAGTCTCCACCCTCCACCCCACCCATCTTCTTCCCCTCTGCCTCTCCCGAGTCAGCCAAGGCCGAAGTCAAGTCGGATGCTCTGAAGGTCACTGTAAAGCTGAAGCCCCGTCCCCGTGCCGTCCATAACACTGGGGGCGATGAGTGCCAGCCCCGCCACTTATCTGGGAAGCGCTGGAAAGGGCTGCGCTGGCGCAAGTGGAGCGTCCAGATAGTGGTGCCCAAAGGAAACCTGCATCTGCGGGACAAGGATGAGCTGGAGCAGCTCTTGAGGAAGCTGGACGCCTCCCTGCGACCTGAGCCGCTGCCCAAAGACCTGCGGCGTTGCTGCTTCTGTCACGAAGAGGGTGATGGGCTCACAGATGGACCTGCCCGTCTACTCAACTTGGACCTGGACCTGTGGGTGCACCTGAACTGTGCATTGTGGTCCACCGAAGTATATGAGACGCAAGCAGGTGCACTTATCAATGTAGAATTGGCTCTGAGGCGCGGCCTTTCAGTGCGCTGCGCTTACTGCCAGCAGACTGGAGCCACCAGTGGCTGCCACCGGCTGCGCTGCACCAATGCCTACCACTTTACCTGTGCCCTCAAGGCCCAGTGTACCTTCTTCAAAGACAAGACCATGCTGTGCCACATGCACAGGCCCCGTGGAGGTTCTAGTGGCTCTGGTAGTGGGGCTCCAGGAGGGCCAGAGCATGAGCTGCGCTGCTTTGCTGTGTTCCGCCGTGTCTACGTGCAGCGGGATGAGGCGCGGCAGATAGCCAGCATCGTGCAGCGTGGGGAACGCGAGCACACCTTCCGTGTGGGCAGCCTCGTGTTCCATGCTGTAGGACAGCTCCTGCCGCAGCAGATGGAGGCCTTCCACTCGTCTGCCGCCATCTTTCCTGTGGGCTATGAGGCCGGCCGCATCTACTGGAGCATGCGGCATGGAAACCGCCGCTGCCGCTACCTCTGCTCCATCGACGAGAAGGATGGCGCCCCTGAATTCACCATCCGTGTGGTAGAGCAGGGCTATGAGGATCTGGTGCTGACCGGCTCCTCACCTAAAGGTAAGCACCACATAGACAGTTTGAGAATGGACTTCACCTTCAGATATCATTTTAAAAATAATACATGAAATCTGGCGGTGATTGATTAGCCTAATATAAAGCTATAATGGGCCTGAAATTTTGGTCTATACCCAAATATAGCCTGAGAATTTTCTGTTCAAAACCAGTCTTGACACCTAGCTTTGTATTTTGAATCTGAAGGTGACGTAAAACTGACAACATTGTGTCTTATCCCAGCCCAAACCACATCAGTCAGAAACTGTACAGCACTAGTTACCATGAAGCAACAGTAATGACAGTCTTTACTTAACTGATAAACAAACAAAAAATAAATGATAATAGAATAAAAAAAAAAAAACAGCAAGTTTAATTTATTCTTTAATTTGTTCAAGCAATGCATTAAACATCATCTCATTTTTAGTCTGGAAAAATGTTCTGTTCTCACACTGTTGATATGATGTCCATCTTCACCTGTTTAATTTTAAAACTCAGTTTTTACCCAAGATTTTAAATAATTTACCTAGAATGTAAAAATATTTTTGGGCAAAAAAATAAAATGTCCTTTTGGCAGCATTGAACTGTACTTCCTTGAATCACTTCCCTGAATCACTTCCCTAATTACATTCTAAGATTTCTAAAGAACCAGTCATTTAATATATTAACCCAATACATAAGAGTCTGCCAACCAGAGCTACCCACCCAGCAGTGGTTCTGTGGTCAGGAACTACACATTAATGAAGGGCTAGATAAGCAAACCAGGCAAATAGGTGAAGACTGTGTAGGTATTGCGTAATCTCAAAGCATTTCATGTTTACACGTGTGCATTATTGTGAGGTTCAAATGGTGTTATTTATCAAATGGTATGTTATGGTTTTACGAAGGTATTACATTTGAAAAGTATTAAAATTGTGCAGCAGTCCCGTTAGCCGACGTGAGCAGTCGAATCCTGTCCGGTTCGGATAAATACTTAAAGCTCTAGCGAGCTACTTCCCGGCTCTGGTCCTAAAGAACACGTCATGCATATTCTGGGCTTTTTCCTTTTCATCCATCTAATCAACTGATTAACAGACTGGCTAATCATCTAATTAACAATTCCTGAGCTGAAGTGTGGGGAAACACTGAAATATACAGGGCAGGGCAACTCCAGCACCAGGTTTGAGGACCACCAATTCAGCCTGATCTCATTTGCAAAATGCTGATATCTTTCTTTGATAAATACTAGTAGGGGACCTTTAGCATTATGCAAATTAGATACTGCCAGTGGGTCTGTACTGGCCTTTGATCACATTTATTCTGATTAGCATTTTTGGGTAAAGTACTCCTTTAACAGCTTAACAAGACACTTTTGTCCTCCAACTTCTTACAGCTTCACTGAAGCTAATTACAAATTCACAGTGTTGCAGATTCGGCTAGTAAAGCTTGACTTTGTTTCAGGTGAAGCTAAAATGATCAGAGGTGTAGGCAGATCTTCTAAAACAGCGACTCTGGTATATCAAGTTACAACACGCCTTCTCTTGTTCTCTCTGCAGGAGTGTGGGATAAGGTCCTAGAGCCCGTGGCGGAGAAGAGGAATGAAACAGGCATTCTCAAACTGTTCCCTGTCTACCTGAAGGGAGAAGACCTGTTTGGACTGACCGTCCCGGCAGTCACCAGGATTGTGGAATCGGTACGACATTGTCGGGAGAAAAGAATATACATACTCTTTAAAAAGATGGTTCTTCAAGGATTCATTCGTAAAGGCAGTGGTTCTGTACATAATCATGAACACTCAGAACCTTTTGCATCATTAAAGGGTTCTTTGCATCACAAAAAGGTTCTTCATATTGAATGGAAATGTGAATGAATATGCTACAAATGGTTCTATATAGAACCTTTTTGAAAAGGGTTCTGTATAGCACCCAAACAGGTACTTCATTTGTCACAAGCTTGACATTGTAGCAATAGAAGAACTGCTTTGGGTGCCATATAGAACAGTTTTCAACAAGGTTCTGTATAGAACCATCTACAACACATTCTCCATCAATCTGAAGAACAATTTCACGATGCAAAAAACCTTTCAATCATGCAGAGTTCTTTGAGCATTCATGGTTCTGTAAAAAAATCACTTTTTTACTAAAGAACCCTTGAAGCACCATCTGAACCATGACACATTTTCTTCATGAGAAAAATGTGATGTACACGTTCATTACCAGTAAAAAAAAAAAACTTGCATTTTTGATGAGAAACATTTTTACATTATGTAAATTTCTTTTCTAACACAATTTGTGAAGTTGACACCCATGTATTACATTATTTCCAAAACCAAAGTTTGAACATAAATTCCACAAGTCACAAAATATGTTTTAAAGCTCTCAGCGAGTGGTTTTCAGCAACAAGAAGGTCCCAGCAAATATTTATCTTCAGTCTTGTTAGAAAATTAAATCATTACATGAAGCATCAAGGTAAAAAGGGGGGGGGGGGGGGGGGGGCTTATTTTGATTCATTTGGTCAGGTTTTGGTCACTATAAATTCCATATGTGCTATTTCATAGTTTGTCTCTTCACTATTATTCTCTAGTGAGGAAATTGGTAAATATAATCTACGAGTGTGTCCAAGCTAAAAGAAAATAACCAGAATGACATATTACTGTATTATAAATAACAGCGTTCTCAAAGCTGGTCTGTATGATCGTCATGGGAAGCTCCACTGTAGATGGTCTTGTTTTGTGGTGCATTTGGAGGTTTGATCAATAATGCAGTTTCAGGGTGGTGTTCCAGGTCTCATGCTTCCAGCCACATACCAATAACTGGACTTTTTATTAGCTATTCTTCTAAACCCAAATGTCCTACGTCTGCTGTTATTACTCCTCTCTCACTGTTTGTGTCAACTGGTTCATGTTCCAGCTGCCTGGAGTGGAGGCGTGTGCACGCTACACTTTCCGTTATGGCCGCAATCCTCTGATGGAACTGCCTCTGGCCATCAATCCCTCAGGATGCGCGCGCTCTGAACCTAAGGCGTGCACCCACGTCAAGAGGTTTGTGTTAAGGTATTCTGTAGATTTGAGATTTTCTTTCTTCATGTCCTCTTTCCTTTGCCCTGTGATCATTGAGCAGCCAGAGCTCAAGTCCTGTGTTTCGTCCACTCATAAGGTCAGCATGCATTGTCCATTAAAATCATTTTAAACGATGTTCAGCCATGGTGTCATCATCTGTTTATCTTGGGTCAGGTATCTGTGTTCATGTAATTGTGTTAATTTTGAAATTAAACTTAACAAATATATAAAAACATCTAGATTTGGTCTTGGAGAGGCTTCAGCCCTTCAGTGACGACCATGTGATAAACGTAACTGAAAGATGATTTAGCCTGTTGACCTCTCTGACCGTTTCCTTCAACTGTTTCCGTCTCACCACATCTTGGTACTTGAGTAGGTGCTGCAGTCTTCCTCAGTGTTGTCTTCTCCATCTCTTGATATTCCTCTAGGCCGCACACCCTGACCAGCGGCAACTCTGCTAAGGCCCTCCAGAGCAGCGGCAGCCCCGCTGAGCTCACGGGCGCCCCCTACAGCAAGCAGTTTGTCCACTCCAAGTCCTCTCAGTACCGCCGCATGAAGGCCGAGTGGAAATCCAACGTTTACTTGGCCCGCTCGCGCATCCAGGTGAATACAGAGCCGTTTGAGAGCCATGGAGTTATTGGAGTCTACTTGCAACATGCATATCATTTGTTGTTCTTTGTCCATTTTCAAATGTGGAATTGAAGTACTTGCAAACAAAAGCCATACAAAATGCAAAACTATTGTTTGCTCATAGCCTTGTGCATTGTTTGTTGTAGGGCTTAGGGCTGTATGCTGCTAGGGACATTGAGAACAACACCATGGTCATTGAATACATTGGTACAATCATCCGTAACGAGGTGGCAAACCGCAAGGAGAAGATGTACGAATCACAGGTATGTGTGGCAACTCTGGTTTCACCAGAGCCATTTTCCAAAATGTGTTTTTGCCTCCTGCTCTTTGCGGTAAAATCCAAACACTTTTTAATGCGAATTCATTTTTTCCGTACCATAGAACCGTGGAGTCTATATGTTCCGCATCGACAGTGAGCATGTAATCGATGCAACCATTACAGGCGGACCTGCAAGGTAGAAACCGATTTACCAGTTCTGCTAATACGTCTACACATCAGCATGTATCTTTGGTCAGAGTGCTCATGTTTTCTTGTCCATCATACGTACCCTGTTTAATGGAATTTGTGCCGTCAGGTACATCAACCACTCCTGCGCACCCAACTGCATAGCCGAGGTCGTGACCTTTGAGAGAGGCCACAAAATAATCATCAGCTCCAACCGCCGGATTCAGCGAGGGGAGGAGGTAGGCCAGTGCCCCTACTGCATTTAACCATTTCAGGCTGACGTGTATGGCCAGCTATCCTGCTTACTAGTTCATTTAGACCCTGTTTTCGCCTGGTCATGTGTTTAGAACTTGGTAGTTAAACATGTTTCCGGTTAGGCTGAATTCTGATTGCTGTATGGGATCTAATACGCAAAACAGCTGATATACAACAAACAACTGTCTGTGCTGCTCCTCCTGTTGGCTTTTCTATTCAAAACAAAAGCACGATTTTACACACCGTTCTTTATTTCCTTACACCATCAGTGTTTACAAGAAGACAGCTGTTCATAATAATTAGACTGATACGGAAGGCGTCACAGTCTTGGATCAACTAAATACTGACCGCTTACCTTAGCCAGCTATTTACAGAGTACTAATTCTAAAAATAGCAATCAACACCTTTATATACATTTCTAACTTACACTGTGGTGCACTGATTGATGATGGAATAGCGCTCAGTGCTCATCTTGGAGAGTAAAGAGTTTTATTTGGTTGTTTTTGGGTTTTGCTTCAAGTGTTATCTAAGACAGAGGAGAACTCTTCCCAAATACTGTTAGGTCCTGTTGGTACTGATCTTCAGCAAGTGCCAAAACCAAAAACGGAGCCTTTAGTACTGGACAGACGGCCAATGAAAAACGCACAGTTAGGTCATTCTCATGAAACGATGTCCATTAACGTCAGTCATCCAGCAGATAAGCAGTATTTATAATTTGGCAGAACGGTTTGAGCTATATATAGTACAGGATTTTCTGTTTAAAAGCGTTTTACTCTAATTCTCAGTACTAATTTTAAATAATTTTTTTGGCTTTTCTTAATTAGAAAAGTGTGACCGCTTAGTAACCGCTGAAACCAACTTCAGGTTTTTTTTTTTGTAAGCAAGTGAACCAACATAATTGTGTCAGTGTGTCGGGCCAATGAGATAAAATTGCAGAACACTTTTTTTTTATATATATACACACATTTATACATTTATCTTCAAATTTCAAATTTGAAAATTGTCACCAAAAACAAAATAATTTAAAATGTTTTATTTTTAATTATTCATTATTCAGGCATTAGTGTTTATATTTCCAAATTAAAAACTTTATACTTAGTTATCTGGTGTCAGAGGTTCTTGTTCTTTGTGCAGAACCCCCCAGTGTTCTCTTCTGTTTGTTACAACGTCCTCTCTGCACTTCAATAGCTGACAGTCCAGTTGTAGAACTTCAAAACCAGACCCAAAGCAGAAAGGTCTGTTCAGAAGGTTTTTGATTGGTTTGTTTTGATTGGGCTGTTTTTCTCTGTTTTGTTTCCCTACAGTTGTGCTATGACTACAAATTTGACCTTGAAGATGACCAGCATAAGATTCCTTGTCACTGTGGTGCAGTAAACTGCAGGAAATGGATGAACTAAACCGAAGAGGCGCTTCTGTTTTTTCTTTTTTGTTTCTCTTTTTTTGTTTTGTTTGTTTTTTGAGGTGGACAGAGAGAACATTTAATCCACACATATGCATTCCTTGTTAGCTTTTTCTAGGCCCATTTCTAAACAGGAAGCGTTTTGTTATTAATCTTTAAACTTATCAGGGCAGACGAAAGACCGTAGAACTGTAAGAGGCAACGAGGAGACCTGGTCCAAGGTCCCAAATAAAAGGCACAAAGGCTGATTGGGGTCTGATTGGGGTCTGTTTGGGATGGACAGGTAAGGTGGGGGTGGACATACTGCATGGTAAACAGTTTCACCTGAACACCAGGTGGCACACTGGTTCCTTCACTTTGCAGAACATACACAGTGTGGATGGCTTTTTCTCTGATGGAAGAGCAGAGCTTGATGAGCTTCGATGAGAAACGGGCAAACAGGAGCTTAAAAGGTGGTGTTAGGTTAAATCTCACCAGCTGACCAGGAAAGTAAAGTGCTGGCCACAGCCTTATTTAGTTATGAAGAGGCTGGTCCTCTGGATAAAGATTTTATTATATATATATATATATATATATATATATATATATATATATATATATATATATATAAAATATGTATACACACAGATATAGATATATACAGATATACACATATATAGAATCAGAAATGTAGACACCACTGAACAAGGAATGTACTGAGAAGACTTCCTTAGGGATAAAGCTAAGGGAATATTAACTTGCACTAAAAACAACAAAAAAAATACAGTTTAAGATACTTGATTCCATGAGTCAGTTTATTTTTTCTTTGTTTTTGATTTCTGTAAAATAAGAGGCAAAGTTTTGTATTTATTATCAATTGAAGCTATTTTTTAAGAATGTGGATTAAAAAAAAAGAGTGTCAAGCTGCTTTGGGAAGCTGCAGATTGAACAGAACGTGTTACTTTATAAAATATGTAAATATCCTTCTAAAAATTAAAAAATGTAGAATTACTCGACCAAATGCTACCTTAACTTCATTATAGCTATTTGGGTGATTTTTCTTTTTTTTTTTCGTTTTGTTTTTTTTGTTTTGTTTTTCTTCCAAAAAAAAAAAAAAAAAAAAAAAAAAAGTAAAAAGAAAAAGGACAAAAACAGTATTTAAGAAGGATGTCAAGATATCATTTTGAGTATCTCTGTTGTAAAAAAAAAATTGTACAGAATCTGTAAAGAAAAAAACAGAAAAAAAGATTTCAGAATATTTTTGTTGTATTTAGAATGTAGAATCAATATTGTCTAAAATTCTGACCACTTGAATATTCTTACCTTTCTTTTTACACATTCTAGTTTCACGTACGTTTTGCAATCAAAGAACGCACCAATCATGCTGTGCTGATTGTGACATCCTTAACTGTTAATCACGAACGATGCGCGCTGTGAATTTACGATAGAAACCACCCAAACAGAAACCAGTAGCTTAAAGCTTAGCGAGCACGAGGGATTTCTTTTCCTTAACGCAAGGCCGCTGTGCCCCTGTGGAGGATCGCACGCGAGTTTTGGAGAAAATTAAAGCTGCCTTTCACATTGCTTTGACATTAAGAAATGTAAAGTACGCTTGTTTCTGTTTTTCTTTTTTTGGTTTACATTATTTTTAAAAAGATGCTGTTTAGTGTTTGACTAGTTGAAAATCATGGTATGAACTTAATAAAGAATTCAAAACCTGGTAACAGCAATTGGCTTGCCGGTTTGAAATGAAGTTTTGATGTGTGCACAACTAAAGTGGACTACAATTGTTAGTTTATAATTCAAAGTCCCGAGCTTGTAATATACATGGCATGATGTATTTTTTAAAACTTTCGAATGAATCAATTGTACATAGTTTCTCAATGACTGGTTGTAATGAAATTTGTTTCTTGGATATTTTTCCCCTCTTGTACAATATTCAGACATTATTAACAGTATTTGTCTTTTCTTGGTCCTGTACAGTAGTATACAATGTCAAAAATGAAGCCTTTTTGAAGTATACAAAGTGTAATGGGTTTTTGGAGTTTGTGGAATCAGATTTAGGAACATTTACAAAAAAATAAATATTTTACATCTTTAACACTCATTGTTATTCCATCCTTAAGATGAGTTTCTTCAAGTGCTGAGTGAAGGTGTTAGCGAGTTTAAGGGGAACTCCACTGATTTTGCAAAATGAATCATTCAGTGGCAAAATCTTTGAGTGGTTTGGTGTGAAATATGTCTTTCTAGAGAAATTTGGTCAGAATTGTTCACCGTTATAGTACTAGGAACCAGGCAACCAAAGCATTTAATGGCTCTAAGGCTATATCCCATTATCACACTGAATCGTTATAAATACGCTGCTTGATACCTGAGACACTGTTTTGTGAATTGTTAAAATTTTGGTTTAAAATATAAACTATTACTTTAGGACTACTACAGTGTTTACTGTCAAAACATTCTCAACTGAGCTCAATGCGCACAAGCTAACGTGCTTTTATAGTTACTAGCCTGTAGCTACATGGCTAATGCCAACAGCAGCTTTTGTTTACAGTTTATTTTTAGTTTTCTTACATATTTTGGAAGATGGCATAGTATATGGAGGACTTCGAAGAGGTCCTAAATGTTGTAGAGCCAAATCGATTTGAACCAGAATATACAAGTGAGTTGCAGCAGAGAGACAGAGACACAGGGACACGGTGAACCTGCCAGTGCTGAAAAACAACAACCCAGGGCAAATGGAAACAGGTGATGTCAACAACAAACTACTTGCTGCTCTGCTTACTGGTTTATGAGGTAGTTATATATACAGTGGTTAACAACGACCAATTAATTTCAGTCACAAACGTTTCGGCCTTGATTCTAGTTTTTGTGGTGGAAAATACAACAGAGGGAACAGCAGATTTCTTTAGCACTCAGCATTTGAAGGAATCTGCTTTGCATTTTTCACGGGTCTTGAGTCGTCTTAGATGGTTTTCGGTTCAGTTTGTAGAGTCGTTAGACTTTGGCATTTGTGTGTAGCTTCAAAACAATTCTCCACAACTTCAGGATTTTGGTGTTTGTAACGGCAGCCGAAGAAACCCACACCATACTGTATTTTCTCCATTTTTACATCCTGGTACAAGCGCAGTTCACCACCACTCTGAACGATTAAACAAGGAGCAGCTGTGATCTATTACAGCTCCTGTGATGAATAAACTACATCAGCTATAAGTTTTGCTGACGCCACGCCGCCAACACAAAGGCATTGCAGGGCATTGTGAGAAGAAAATAGTACCCAAATTTTTTTTCCCACCCCCAAATTTAGTGGTATTTTACCATTATCAAGTTATTTTACTTATAAGACACACATAGGTTCAATGGTCATTTTGGATAGCAGATAAAATGTTCACATTTGTAGTGTAGACATAATGACGCCTAGTTCATAAGGAAATGCTGGTATAATGTAGTGGTTAACGCTGCTGCCCTCCACATGAAAGACTGGCCTTCAGTCCCGTACCTGCACAGAAACACCACACTATTATCTATAAGGCTCTGAACTGTTCACAGTGGTGGTGATGGGAACCAGACGTCTGAAGAGTTTAATGCCTCTGAATGCTCCCCTCACAGAAAGTTATTACATGAAATACATTTTGAGTGGTGTTTTTCTCTGCCTCTGACATCTATCCTCTAATGCTGCGGCACTGTGATTGACACCGTTGATCTGCAATGGTTTTCAATGCAAAAGCCTGACTTTGATTTTCAGTGCAGCTGACTTTGCGTCAGAAAAATTATTTGATACATCTTAGTGATGGGGATGTGATCTAACGTCATATCCATTTTGTCTTAAAAAGTGGTAACTTTATGGTCTAAACGTTGCTGTGAAAAAGTATTAGCCTCCTTCTGATGTTCCCATTTTTGCATATAGTGACACCAAATCATACAAATTGTGTACTGTAAAGACGAGAGAATGAGCAAATGCAGAACACAGTTTTTAAATGTTGATTTCATTTGCTAAAAACTTTAACATGCTTGTATTGGTATCAGAATCCTGTCTCTGATGAGCATGAGAAGCATACTAGGGCTTTGCTTTGGTGATGTGATCATAAAAGACAACATGCGAGAACAGGTAAAGTGTGCAAAGGTGCAAAGTCAGTGGGAACAGGAAACGATGCACTTTCCTTCCATATTGTGAGGGATTTCTGAGTAAAACACTATCAAGGAGGGTCTCGGTGCTAGCTGACCATTTTCTCATGATTGTAGGTGGGGTGGTGAGAAGGGGATGTGAAAAAAGATGACTGGTCAATATTATTACTGCCCCACCTCCACTGGGGCACAGTGGAATCATCCAAAAATCAGTACTTGTTTTTTTTTTAAAGCGGCACGTCATTATATTTTGATGAAAGATTACAAAAAACAAAAATGCTCTCAAAAGGTATCATGACTTGTGCTTATTACAAGTTTCATTTACACTTTACATAAAGTTAAAATTAAATTTGTGTAAATCTGAGAAATTTAGAGTAAAGAAAGCACTGAGAAAACAGGTAAGTACTGACTTGTCTTACAGGCTGAGACAGAGGGGACACCACGGAGACACTAAGGAAGTGGGTTCCAAAGCTTTGGAGGGGTTATTCTAAACGCTCTACCACTGAGGACAATCTGAACTGGGCCACTTTATGCGAACTTAACCCATAAGTATCCAGCAATTCTTGCATAGTCAGGGTTAAATGTTATTCCTTTCAACATGCAATGTGCTCTTCGTGCTGAAACTCCATTCACTCGTCTCTGGCCACATGGTGGGATTTCTTTTGCCTCGTTTTAAACAAGTGCATTCACATAATACATTTCCACAAAACACTCCAGTTAAGCAGTAAGGTTAAACTGTCACTATACCGGACTGCAGTGGTGAAGAGGGAGCTGAGCCATAAGGCAAAGCTCTCTGTTTACCGGTCGGTCTACATCCCGACCCTCACCTGTGGTCATAAGCTGTGAGTAATGATCAAAAGAATGAGATCACGAATACAAGTGGCGGAAATGAGCTTTCTTCGCAGGGTGGTGGGCTACACGCTATTTGATAGAGTGAGGAGCTCGGTCATCTGGAACGAGCTCAGAGTAGAGCCGCTACTCCTCCGCATTGAGAGGAGCCAGCTGAGGTGGTTCGGGCATCTGATTCAGATGCCCCCTGGAAGCCTACCGGTGGGGGTGTACCAGGCACGGCCTACCACGAAAAGACTCTGGGGTCGTCCTATGACCCGCTGGAGGCTTTACATCTCCAAGTTGGCCTGGGAGTGGCTTGGGGTCCCTGGGAATGAGCTGGAGGAACTTGCAGGGGACAGGGTCATCTGGCATTCTCTGCTCTCCCAACTGCAACCGCGACCCTATCTGGATTAAGTGGTCAATGATGATGGCGATGATGATGATTAAACTGTAATTTAATGAAATGTTACAGCCGTCAAAAACAGCGTATGTGAAAGATACAGTACAATATCTTACCAACTTTTTAGTAATTCTCCAGTTACTCAAAATATCTTAATAAATAAAGCATGTACCGTAGCTGTGGGAGGAAGCATGTTCCAGTTCACAAATCCATCGGTACAGTTTTGCAACCAAGACTAGAGTTTACAAATCAGTGGGCACGGTTTATAAACTGAGAAGTACGGATTACTAAACTGCAGGGACAGATTTTCCTCCTCAATATTTTTTTCTCATTAGTGACCCAATACGGGGCTCCGTAGAAATACGATCTTAGCTACAGATAGGAGAACTTTTCCAAATGCGCTCTGTTGCGCAACCCCACCCACAAACAGCAACATCCTACAGAAAGAAATGTACAGAAAGCTGCTTCCACACCTGACAAATGTTGGTGGTAGATGTAGGAAACGTGAAGGTCGTTATAAGAGAACACGTTTGGTTAAGCCTTAAAGCAGTGACATGAACAGAAGAGAGAACAAAGAGTTCATAAACATGTCTGAGACAGAATTTTAACCTCTTAAACTCCTTCATAACTTTCCTATTTCATAAGCTACATTCAGAAGGTGGTGTCTTATGAGGCTGTAACTCTCCTTTCCAGTCAAATAGATTGTCATTTTAAACCCTTATAATAAAAGAAGCTGAACTCTTTTTTTTTTTTTCTACTGAAAGTCGACCCATTTTTTCAATCTGGGCTTTAAACTATAAACAAATGCCGTCTCTTCAGTGATCTGCTCTGAAAAAATTATTCTTATAATACAAAGAAATACAAAAAAATAAAACATTGCATTTATTTCTCACAGTTACTGAATAATGTGCCTTACGATTTGGTCAAGAAAATTCAGATAAATTCAGTAAAAACCAAAATATTAAGCCACTTAACATCCAGTTACCAAATCACAGCTCAGTTAAAATAATAAGTTACCGTTTTAAATGTAAGTGCAGCACCAGTCACTTTCTCATAAAATATATACATACAGACATACACACACATTGAAGTGCAGACCGAGCATCAGAACGGGGAAGAAAGGGGATTTAAGGGACTTTGAACGTGGCGTGGTTGTTGGTGCCAGACGGGCTGGTCTGAGTATTTCAGAAACTGCTGATCTGCTGGGATTTTCACCCACAACCATCTCTAGGGTTTACAGAGAACGGTCCGAAAAAGCGGAAACGTCCAGTGAGCGGTCAGTTGTGTGGACGAAAATGCCCTGTTGATGTGAGAGGTCAGAGGAGAATGGGCAGACTGGTTCCAGATGATAGAAAGGCAACAGTAACTCAAATAACCACTTGTTACAACCAAGGAGCAGAACACCGTCTCTGAACGCACAACACGTCGAACCTTAAAGAAGATGGGCTACAGTGGCAGAAGACCACACTGGGTACCACTCCCGTCAGCTAAGAACAGGAAACTGAGCCTACAATTCGCACAGGCTCACCGAAATTGGACAACAGAAGATTGGAAAAATGTTGCCTGGTCTGCCGAGTCTGGATTTCAGCTGCGACATTCAGATGGTCGGGTCAGAATTTGGCGTAAACAACATGAAAGCATGGATCCATCCTGCGTTGTATCAGCGGTTCAGGTTGGTGGTGGTGGTGGGATGGTATGGGGAATATTTTCACGGCACACTTTGGGCCCCTTAGTACCAACTGAGCATCGTTTAAATGCCACAGCCTACCTGAGTATTGTTGCTGACCATGTCCATCCCTGTATGACCACAGTGTACCCATCTTCTGATGGCTACTTCCAGCAGGACAATGCACCATGTCACAAAGCTCATATCATCTCAAACTGGTTTCTTGAACATGACAGTGAGTTCACTGGACTCCAATGGCCTCCACAGTCGCCAGATCTCAGCCCAATAGAGCACCTTTGGGATGTGGTGGAGCGGGAGATTCACATCATAGATGTGCAGCCGACAAATCTGCAGCAACTGTGTGACGCTATCATGTCAATATGGACCAAAATCTCTGAGGAATGTTTCCAACACCTTGTTGAAAGTACCCCACGAAGAATTACGGTCAGTTCTGAAAGGGGGTCCAATCTTTTACTAGCAAGGTGTAGCTAATAAAGTGGCTGGTGAGTGTGTGTATGTATCTATCTATCTATCTATCTATCTATCTATCTATCTATCTATCTATCTATCTATCTATCTATAGTGTGTGTGTGTATGTATATGTGTGTATATACATATATAAAATCCTTTAAACTGTGACTAAAGCATCGAACCTGGTCTGTGTTGTGTGAAGCCAACAGCCTGCAAGCCAGCAATTAACGTTAACAACCCCAGACATCACAGAACCTGGTTAGTTTCACCTTTTCTGAAGTTTTCTAAAGTTGACGGACTCTTAGCAAAGTGGTGCTCATTTTCATTTTAACACATAAAGAGTTCAACGCTAACAAACACAGCGCCGGATTAGGTTTTAGTAAAAATAATTCTGAGCGAAAAACTGTTGGGACTTCAAATAAACCAAGAATGAACTTACTTACCACACGCTTCCCGCCTCTGACCTTAATACGGGTGCGATCTGCCTAAATACGGGTGTCGTCTGCCTCAAAATGGGTGCGATCTGCCTCAATATGGGTGTGGTCTGCCTCAGTAAGGGTAGAATCGGCCCTTTTATTTTTTGCGGAAACCTCAGTTGTCGAGCTTCACCCATGGCTGTCCCGTTTCCGCTGTGCCAAATCTCATAGCAGGAAACTCATAGCGGAGTCCGCCGCACAGCAGCCGCGCTCTGCCCGACTCGTCATGTTAACAGGGTCATTAGCCCGCGTAATCTAGCTAATGGCCAGCGGTGGACGAAGTACTCAAACCATGTACTCGAGTTAAAGTAGAGATACCCAAGGTAAAATATCACTCCAGTAAAAGTAGAAGTTCCACCATAGGTGGTTGGTTGGTTAGTGTAGTGGTTAACACCTCTGCCTTCTACACTGTAGACACTATACCAATAAGAGTCCTTGGGCAAGACTCCTAACACCACCTTGGCCTGCCTGTGTAAAATGATCAAATTGTAAGGCGCTCTGGATAAGAGCGTCAGCCAAATGCTGTAAATGTAAGGACCTCCACTTGAGTAAAAGTACTAAAGTATTTACCTTCCAATGTACTTAAGTATAAAGTAAAAGTACTAAAAGAGTAATTCTGGCTCTGATGTCCTGTTATCATTTTTATAACCAGACTGGCTTCATGGACTCATTTCAGGTGAAAGTCCTCCAGCGTCTCTCTTGGTAAACCAGTCTTTTAATAGAACATCATTAATTAGTGACGCTGACGTCTATTAAAATGATCAGAAGCACAAAACACTGAAGGTAAACAGTTTCCATCAGGGAGAACCGAGTGGCTCTGAAATCACTTTTTACACACAAGCAAAGTTTCAGTTTCAGATTTATTTACAACTTAGTTCCAAGTTTAAGTTGAATAAAAACTGGCTTTAAACTCAGGATCACAGATGAGCTCCTTTACTATGTTGAACTTCTTGATTTAAATGTCTCCATCCCAGTTCATGCAGGTACCCAGGATCTTGTCATATTCACATCTGTGCTGTTTATTCTAGGAAAAGGCAACCATGTGGCTGTTCACAGAAAGCCAGCTTCATTATACAAGCAGAGGAATCGCGCAGCCTCAAGGGCCACATATGCTCATAGACTGGTGTTGACACATGAGGGTACAGCCACATATTTCACACAAGAAACTAAGCATCCATTTATAGTCTGGTACAGGAGAGCCACAGGCAGTGTGAATTAGGACAGTTCAGAGGCTAGATTCACCGAAGAGTCCTAAATCAGGAAAATTGTCTTAAATGGAAAGAAAAAATAACCGACAAACTCAGTTTTTTAACTTATATTCATGATATTTATAACAAGAACTTTTAGTCCTGGAAAAAAAGTTCTTAAATATTGTCTTGACCTCATGAAAAACTCGTGAGCTGACTAAGTAAGCCTCAAAACTAGTCTATTATCTAAAAGTAGCTTTGAAAGTTAACATTGTGTCCCTTAAATTTTACCTCCGTATTTTGACCCATCCTTGCAGTGAAAAACCACATACACACCACTAGGGGGCAGTAAGCCCGTGTAGCAGTTTGGGTCATAAGCCTTGCTCAAGGGCACTTCAGTCACATACTGTCGGCTCAGGGAATTGAACCCGCGACCTTCCGGTCACAAGGCTGGATCCCTAACATCCACCCCATGACTGGCCCACAGAAGACGGGCCTGACGCTCCCTGCTGAAACCTGGGAGGAGGAAGAGCTTCAGGTGTGGTCTACACTTCAGTTACTTGGAATTACGGAGCTAATGCACCTAACAAGAACTGGAAATATGTTTTCTTGCTTATGTGTTTCCCCCCCTCACAGTGAACTTGGACAAAAGTGCTACCGCCACGTGTTTAGCTATGCAACACAGTCACGTGCCAAACGCAGACGTTTGGGCGCCCCTGGTCACATGACGTTTTGCTGACTTTCTAAGTGGAACTAAGTTAACACATCCTCTAGAGAAGAAACACAGAATGTGGCCAGCGATAAAGTAATAGGACGTTTATTTTATTTTTTCCACATATGTTAAACTCTAATAGAAACGGCACTAAAATAACCAGAAAGATTCCCATATTTCTTTGCACTCGTTGATGTGTTGACTACTTTTGATTAAACGTTCAACAAAAACGTATCTTGCTCAGGAGTGTTCATATGACTCTTACTGTTCTTTAGTCCGTGTTTACGGATAATAGTGTGTCATACAGTGTCAAAAAATGCTATTTCAGGCAAATGTGCCATGATTTAGGCATGCAGCTCATTGGTGGGGTGTAAGATTTTATTACCAGTGCAAACTAAAGGCACAAACATTCACATGTGGGATAAGAGGAAGACCAATGGGGAATTCTTTGCCAAACTGTTGGTTTAAGCTTAAGGGAAGTAACCAGTTTAAGGGAACTTACACTGCCCCTTTTCTCCTTCAAACCCACCCTGATGTTCTACATACACACAAAATGAAGGTGTAGGGTCTGAATGGAGGAAGCCATAAAAGGACCACCTGACAGAGTGAACCTAATGAACTCTAACTGCTGCCCCCTGGAGGCTGAATACTGGATGACTTTCCTAAATCCTAGAGAAATCACTTGCCTGCCAATGACATTTCAGTCTCTTATACTAACTATTACTGCTCCTTCAAGAAAGGCCTTTCAAATTTGACCCCTTTTTACAAAAAATAAAAAAATAAACAAAACGTGATTCCGCTTGTAAAGTTTACTCTGGAACAAAAATGGTTTATTTAAAGAGTCTTTATTATACCATCATTTACAAAAGAGCAAAACAAAGAATCAGGTAAATGCACTTCTTATTAAAAATCAAAACTGCTTACATTCACACCACAGAGGTGCTACTCTTGTTTTTTACACTGAAACATTACCATGGCTGGTACTTCACCTTTTAAAACTGTCCTTTGTGTATGAACGTTTATGGACTGATGCAAGTCTTCCATGTGTTAAATTACTGAATAATGCTCTGACATCAGTTCATGTATGGTTAAAAACTGAATGAAAGTTAAGTGATGAACTAATACCAATGACACTACACAGCTTTTTGAAGTATATTGTTCTTATGGACTTTTCTATGGAGAGAGAGCAAACGCAGAAGAAAACTTCAGAGGCATGATTTATATGAATATAAAAATTACACACAGTCGACAATTCTAATACTGACAGTCGATACTTTTTGCGGTAACTTCTTTTCAAATTAACAGTTAAAATCAGTTCATCTGAATTGTCTCAGCAACATCGCTGTGCAAATTGATTAAAATCCAAACCAACAGATTAAAATCATAAATAAAAAAGAACATTTCAGAAAACTTGCTGATAGTGAAATTATAGAGAAAATGTTTGACCATGACGAAAAGCTTTCAAGGCAGTTAAAAGTAACACATCTCATATTTCCCGCTTCGACAGAGCTAGTAAGGCTGACAGAAATGCCACCATGTTCACCTGCTGCAGTGGCAGGAACTGGAGCTGGGCGCCTGCTGGTCCTATAGTCCTCATCAGCCAGTAGTGTATAGTATATCTGTAGTTCCCTCCACAGCCAGCAGGGGGTGGTGCAAACTCAAAGCACCCAAAGGCTGAGGCATCAACTCTCCAACTGCCACTGCTGGGCCTCTGAACCGTCACAGATTGCCATGGCAACGTATCCCTTATGGCTGAGAGGGTCCACCACGGCCAGACACTGACCCACAGACACCTGGTAGAGCCGGTTATTCTTCTGCAAAAGAGGGAACAGGCAGCCTTAGACATTGAATACACATAAAATGGCAAAAAATCCCCTTTCACAGTGGTTCATTTGCCTGGTCAGTTCTCATTCTCAAACAGCGACTGTCAACAGTAGGATGTTGGAGTTTTCTGGGGAATGACAGGTCAAAGTGCTCTGGCCTAAAAGGAACGGTTTGGCAAAAAAAAAAACAACAAATAAATAAAAATTTACATAACTATCCACTTACCCCAGACATAGTCGATCAAGATTTGTGTCAAGATTAATCCAAATGTTTTCTGTAAATATATTCCCAGAACTTCTCTCAACCACATCCAGGTCTTCACAAAGGTTGATTGAGAGACCCTTATTAGTCCCACAACGGGAAAATTTCACCTCCGCATTTAACCGATCCGTGAAGTGAAACGCCACATACCCTCTAGTGAGCACACACACACACACACACACACACACACACTAGGGGGCAGTGAGCACACTTGCCCGGAGCAGTGGGCAGCCCAATCCGCAGCGCCCTCTGTCCTCTTAACCACATCTACACATCTGTGTATCTTGATGAAGGCCAGGACGTGGTTCGAGCTGACTGCCACACGTTTTGGGGATGTACTTAAAGAAAAGATCTGGGTGACTATGGACCTCTAGTGTTTGTTGCAACATTAGCTAAAATTTGGACACCAGAGTTGACTTCCATTTCACAAAGACAAACTCCTCATGCAGGCAGGTGTGAAGGGATTCTGAACTACACAGAAAGTAGGGAAAATGAAAAGCTGGACTGAAGCATAAGGAGTCTGACCCCAAGGGACCACTGCTGAGAGCCCCCGGAGCCGTGGCACTTCATGAGGCGCGGCGGGTCTGAAGAGCGGATCTCTGACATGTCCAAACACAGCAGGCCTGCCAGGATTAGTTCATGCTCCTCATCGTAGGCCCACTCCTACACACACACACACACACACACACACACACACACACACACACACACACACACACACACGTTATAGTTGCTATATGAACTGAATATAGTGACATGCTCAAAGGAAAAAGGTGGAACCAGTATAATGAAGAAAGTGTGAAACTGGTGAAATATTGTTTGTAAATAACACCTTTAGAGGGCGGCGGTGAGTGATGTTTGTTTATTTGATGTTTGTTAATGACGCCTTTAGAGGGCGGCGGTGAGAGACGTTTGTTTATTTGATGTTTGTTAATGACGCCTTTAGAGGGCGGCGGTGAGTGATGTTTGTTTATTTGATGTGTGTTAATATCGCCTTTAGAGGGCGGCGGTGAGTGATGTTTGTTTATTTGATGTTTGTTAATGACGCCTTTAGAGGGCGGCGGTGAGTGATGTTTGTTTATTTGATGTTTGTTAATGACGCCTTTAGAGGGCGGCGGTGAGTGACGTTTGTTTATTTGATGTTTGTTAATGACGCCTTTAGAGGGCGGCGGTGAGTGACGTTTGTTTATTTGATGTTTGTTAATGACGCCTTTAGAGGGCGGCGGTGAGTGACGTTTGTTTATTTGATGTTTGTTAATGACGCCTTTAGAGGGCGGCGGTGAGTGACGTTTGTTTATGTGATGTTTGTTAATGACGCCTTTAGAGGGCGGCGGTGAGCGACGTTTGTTTATTTGATGATTGTTAATGACGCCTTTAGAGGCCGGCGGTGAGCGACGTTTGTTTATCTGATGATTGTTAATGACGCCTTTAGAGGGCGGCGGTGAGTGATGTTTGTTTATTTGATGTTTGTTAATGACGCCTTTAGAGGGCGGCGGTGAGTGATGTTTGTTTATTTGATGTTTGTTAATGACGCCTTTAGAGGGCGGCGGTGAGTGATGTTTGTTTATTTGATGTTTGTTAATGACGCCTTTAGAGGGCGGCGGTGAGTGATGTTTGTTTATTTGATGTTTGTTAATGACGCCTTTAGAGGGCGGCGGTGAGTGATGTTTGTTTATTTGATGTTTGTTAATGACGCCTTTAGAGGGCGGCGGTGAGTGATGTTTGTTTATTTGATGTTTGTTAATGACGCCTTTAGAGGGCGGCGGTGAGTGATGTTTGTTTATTTGATGTTTGTTAATGACGCCTTTAGAGGGCGGCGGTGAGTGATGTTTGTTTATTTGATGTTTGTTAATGACGCCTTTAGAGGCCGGCGGTGAGCGACGTTTGTTTATCTGATGATTGTTAATGACGCCTTTAGAGGCCGGCGGTGAGCGACGTTTGTTTATCTGATGATTGTTAATGACGCCTTTAGAGGGCGGCGGTGAGCGACGTTTGTTTATCTGATGATTGTTAATGACGCCTTTAGAGGGCGGCGGTGAGTGACGTTTGTTTATTTGATGTTTGTTAATGACGTCTTTAGAGGGCGGCGGTGAGCGACGTTTGTTTATCTGATGATTGTTAATGACGCCTTTAGAGGGCGGCGGTGAGTGATGTTTGTTTATCTGATGATTGTTAATGACGCCTTTAGAGGGCGGCGGTGAGCGATGTTTGTTTATCTGATGATTGTTAATGACGCCTTTAGAGGGCGGCGGTGAGCGACGTTTGTTTATCTGATGATTGTTAATGACGCCTTTAGAGGCCGGCGGTGAGCGACGTTTGTTTATCTGATGATTGTTAATGACGCCTTTAGAGGCCGGCGGTGAGCGACGTTTGTTTATCTGATGATTGTTAATGACGCCTTTAGAGGGCGGCGGTGAGTGATGTTTGTTTATCTGATGATTGTTAATGACGCCTTTAGAGGCCGGCGGTGAGCGATGTTTGTTTATCTGATGATTGTTAATGACGCCTTTAGAGGCCGGCGGTGAGCGACGTTTGTTTATCTGATGATTGTTAATGACGCCTTTAGAGGGCGGCGGTGAGTGATGTTTGTTTATCTGATGATTGTTAATGACGCCTTTAGAGGGCGGCGGTGAGTGATGTTTGTTTATCTGATGATTGTTAATGACGCCTTTAGAGGGCGGCGGTGAGTGATGTTTGTTTATCTGATGTTTGTTAATGACGCCTTTAGAGGGCGGCGGTGAGTGATGTTTGTTTATCTGATGTTTGTTAATGACGCCTTTAGAGGGCGGCGGTGAGTGATGTTTGTTTATCTGATGATTGTTAATGACGCCTTTAGAGGGCGGCGGTGAGTGATGTTTGTTTATCTGATGATTGTTAATGACGCCTTTAGAGGGCGGCGGTGAGTGATGTTTGTTTATCTGATGATTGTTAATGACGCCTTTAGAGGGCGGCGGTGAGTGATGTTTGTTTATCTGATGATTGTTAATGACGCCTTTAGAGGGCGGCGGTGAGTGATGTTTGTTTATCTGATGATTGTTAATGACGCCTTTAGAGGGCGGCGGTGAGTGATGTTTGTTTATCTGATGATTGTTAATGACGCCTTTAGAGGGCGGCGGTGAGTGATGTTTGTTTATCTGATGATTGTTAATGACGCCTTTAGAGGGCGGCGGTGAGTGATGTTTGTTTATCTGATGATTGTTAATGACGCCTTTAGAGGGCGGCGGTGAGTGATGTTTGTTTATCTGATGATTGTTAATGACGCCTTTAGAGGGCGGCGGTGAGTGATGTTTGTTTATCTGATGATTGTTAATGACGCCTTTAGAGGGCGGCGGTGAGTGATGTTTGTTTATCTGATGATTGTTAATGACGCCTTTAGAGGGCGGCGGTGAGTGATGTTTGTTTATCTGATGATTGTTAATGACGCCTTTAGAGGGCGGCGGTGAGTGATGTTTGTTTATCTGATGTTTGTTAATGACGCCTTTAGAGGGCGGCGGTGAGTGATGTTTGTTTATCTGATGATTGTTAATGACGCCTTTAGAGGGCGGCGGTGAGTGATGTTTGTTTATCTGATGATTGTTAATGACGCCTTTAGAGGGCGGCGGTGAGTGATGTTTGTTTATCTGATGTTTGTTAATGACGCCTTTAGAGGGCGGCGGTGAGTGATGTTTGTTTATCTGATGATTGTTAATGACGCCTTTAGAGGGCGGCGGTGAGTGATGTTTGTTTATTTGATGTTTGTTAATGACGCCTTTAGAGGGCGGCGGTGAGTGATGTTTGTTTATTTGATGTTTGTTAATGACGCCTTTAGAGGGCGGCGGTGAGTGATGTTTGTTTATTTGATGTTTGTTAATGACGTCTTTAGAGGGTGGCGGTGAGTGATGTTTGTTTATCTGATGTTTGTTAATGACGCCTTTAGAGGGCGGCGGTGAGTGATGTTTGTTTATTTGATGTTTGTTAATGACGCCTTTAGAGGGCGGCGGTGAGTGATGTTTGTTTATTTGATGTTTTATAATGACGCCTTTAGAGGGCGGCGGTGAGTGATGTTTGTTTATTTGATGTTTGTTAATGACGCCTTTAGAGGGCGGCGGTGAGTGATGTTTGTTTATCTGATGTTTGTTAATGAGGCCTTTAGAGGGCGGCGGTGAGTGATGTTTGTTTATCTGATGTTTGTTAATGACGCCTTTAGAGGGCGGCGGTGAGTGATGTTTGTTTATTTGATGTTTGTTAATGACGCCTTTAGAGGGCGGCGGTGAGTGATGTTTGTTTATTTGATGTTTGTTAATGACGCCTTTAGAGGGCGGTGGTGAGTGACGTTTGTTTATCTGATGTTTGTTAATGACGCCTTTAGAGGGCGGCGGTGAGTGATGTTTGTTTATCTGATGTTTGTTAATGACGACTTTAGAGGGCGGCGGTGAGTGATGTTTGTTTATTTGATGTTTGTTAATGACGCCTTTAGAGGGCGGCGGTGAGTGACGTTTGTTTATTTGATGTTTGTTAATGACGCCTTTAGAGGGCGGCGGTGAGTGATGTTTGTTTATTTGATGTTTGTTAATGACGCCTTTAGAGGGCGGCGGTGAGTGACGTTTGTTTATTTGATGTTTGTTAATGAGGCCTTTAGAGGGCGGCGGTGAGTGATGTTTGTTTATTTGTTGGTGGCGAGTAATGTTTGTTTAACGCATGCATTACGTGTACGTCTTGCTACTGTTTTGTCTCGACTGAAAAATACCTGCTCATAAACGTGATGTGGTTACTAAGCTGCCATTGTGATGTTGCAAAGGCCTTCTTTAACTTAGCTGTGATATCATAACAAAATCACTGACCACCCAAAAGAGGTAGCCAAGTAAGGACCCACCAAACGTTTGTGCCTAGGAACCCTTAACTTGATGATCTAATCTGATCTTGCCTGTCTTTTCCCATTATGTCTGTGCTGCCCTGAGTGCTGTAACATTTACTGTAGTTGAAACACCAAGGCTAATGTGTTAGCGCCACCATGTGGTCTGGAATGGTAAAGCTGATATCTGATTAAACTCTGATGTACAGAATATCAGCCTGTTTTAAATGCTAAAACAAGAAAGAAAGAAAGACATTTGACAGAGATATTCCTTTAATCCTGTACCTGCTCAGGATCCTGAGAATCGCAGGCTCTCACCACAACAGCGCCGCCCTTCTGGCTGGGACGACCTTGTGCTACCAGACACTTATCAGTCAGCAGATTACGCAGCTGAGAGAAAAAGAGAATTAATTTTCCAGGTTAGTGTGAAGGATTCAGGTACACTATACAATACACTAACATTAAGTGCTAGTCAGTAACACCAACTGTATGAGATGTGTCCTTCATTATAAAGCTTTCAGCCCTACTTTTATAATAATCTAGTTCTTAGCTTTTAAATTGTCCTATTTTTAGTAATTAGTTCTTAGTTTTTTTATTTAGTTCTAATTTAATATCTAATTTTATAATCTAGTTCTTACAGTTTTATAGTTCTAATTTTATAATCTAGTTTATAGCTTTCATTTAGTGCTAATTTAATAATATACTCTAGCCCTTGAAGTTATTTAGTGTAATAATAATAATAATAATAATAATATTATAATTATAATCTATTTCTTTGTTTTAATTTTGCTCTAATTTTCTAATCTAATCCTTACAATTAGTTTAGCTAAAATAACACCTCTTAACCACCTACAAGTCTGCAGACAGTTTATAGTTAAATGTGTGTTAAAATGACCTCATGTATGTATGAGCAGCCGGCGATTTCACATACATTCATGGATTTAACTGACCAAAAATACTAGTTTAATGATCTGTAACCACATCAACTATGGGGTCAGCCTGTTCTGAGCCCCTGAGCTGCAACTCAGTTAAGAGCTCAGCCGAGCCTGGCACAGAATCAGTTTTTTCCCCCTTAACAATGGCAGAAACTTGGCTTAGCAAGATGTTAGCATCCCTTTACTGCGGTTTGATTGGTGGTTGTTGAAAACCACCACAGTATGGAATGTGACGCTTTCCTAAAGAGATTATCAGTGGGATTTCCAGCCCTGTGGAGGTGCGTGACATGTCGGAGTTACTGAGGTGAAATCTCCAGGTTTAAAACCACTGGTTTAGGTCATGTATGTGGTACACAGTCACAGAAAGTGCCTGAAATACACCTTTAACTGAAAGACTGCTTTAATTTGAGGCTCTGATTACCCAATATGTGGCAAGTACTCATTAACTTTAATTCTTAACAAGCATATAAATAAAATTATGTCTGTGGATTCAGGGCCTTTATGCCTTGATTCAGAGTAAAATCTGACACTTTACAGCACCCCCCCACCCCCTGCTCCGCCCCCCACCCCCCACCCCCCACCACACTGATTTACACAGTGGAAAAATACAGGTCACTACCCACGATTCTGGGCTTGCCTGCAGCACAGGGCACTGAACTGCTGTATCACACTGCCCCCTGCTGGCTGTCTGAGAGCATGTACTGCCTTTCATTTCCAGATTCATTTTCAAAAGACTTTTCCAGAAAACAGAGAAGGTTCCTGACACAGACACCAAGCTAAGTGAACATAGTTTCTTTTTAAACCACACAGTATTGTTGTTCATATTTAAAAGAAAAAAAGATAAACATTTATTTAAAAAACCAGCATTTCATAATTTGACCCCATGGTGGAGTTGAACGGTTTCTTGTAGGCATGGTCAGCTGTCTTCTCTCTCCATGGTATGTAAGGGTGGTGGGAGGAGGAGGTAAAACGAGATATTACTGGTTAATCTTTTCTCACCTGCTGGTGCTCTAATCAAAAATTAAAAGACGTTTAGAGGTGCATAAGGAGTGACTGTTTTAATGGATGATTACATGAAAACAAGAATTTTATCTTTCAAATGATGCATAATGAATGATGCTTACAGATGAAATCTGTCGATTTTTCAAAATTGTTGCTGTGCTACAATGTATGGACGAAAGTATTGAGACACCCCTCCTAATTACTGAGTTCAGATGTTTCAGCCACACCCGTTGCTGACAGGTGTATAAATTTAAGCACACAGCCTTGCAGTCTCAATAGTCAAACACTGGCAGTACAATGGGTTGAACTGATGAGCTCAGTGACAGCGCTGAGTCACAGGATACCACCTCTGCCACAAGTCAGTTCATGAAATTTCTGCCCTGGTAGATCTGCTATTAGTGTGAACTGGAAGCGTCTAGGAGCAACAACAGCTTAGCCACGAAGCGGTAGACCACACAAACTCACAGAGTCAGACTGCGGTGTCTATCCTCGGTTGAGTCACTAAAGAGATCCAAACTGGCCCTGGAAGCAACATTAGCAAAAGAACTGAGCATTAGGAGCTTCACAAAATGGGTTTACATGGCCAATCAGCCACACACAAGCCTAAGATCAAAATGCGCAATGCCAAATGTCGTGGGAAGCCAGTGGAAGCACATTATGCAGAGTGACTAATCTCGTTTCTCTATCTGGTGGACATTAGTATCTGACCACACAAATGCTCTTCTGGATAAATGGGCAGAATTCCCACAGACACACTCCAAAATCTTGCAGAAAGCTTCCCAGAAAAGTGGAAGTTGTTATAGCTGCAAAGAGGGGGCAACTCCATATGCATGTCCAGTGCCTATGGATTTAGAATGGGGTGTCATAAAAGCTCTTGTATGTGTAATGTGTAGGTGTTTCTGCACATATAGTGTAACTTCCTGTGGCAGCTTTCAGAGAAGATGGACTACAGCATTTAATTAGAGCATTACAAAGTGCACCTATATGGTAAGTGGACATGACAAAATGGACAATGAGTGTTAATTTATTTTATTTAAATTTTAACTGAACTGAAGTATTGTTGCCTTTTCTGCTGATATGCACTATATTTCCAAAAGTATTCGCTCGTCTGGCTTCACACACACATGAAATTGAGTGACATCCCATTCTTAATCCATAGGGTTTAATATGCTGTTGGCCCACCCTTTGCAGCTGAAACAGCTTCAACTCTTCTGGGAAGACTTCCCACAAGGATTAGGAGTGTTTTTGGGAATTTTTGATTGTTCTTCCAGAAGCGCATTTGTGAGGTCAAACACGGATGTTGGGCGAGAAGGCCTGGCTCACAGTCTCCGCTCTAATTCATCCCAAGGGTGGGTTGAGGTCAGGAGGTGCAGGCCAGACTGTTCCCACAAAGTTGGGAGCATGAAATTGCCCAAAATCTCTTGGTGCTGAAGCTTTAAGAGTTCCTTTCACTGGAACTAAGGGGCCAAGCCCAACTCCTGAAAAACAACCCCACACCATGATCCCCCCACCACCAAACTTTACCCTTGGCACAATGCAGTCAGACAAGTACTGTCTCCTGGCAACCGCCAAACCCAGACTCGTCCATCAGGTTGCCAGATGGAAAAGCGTGATTGATCACTCCAGAGAACACGTCTCCACTGCTCTAGAGTCCAGTGGCGGCGCTTTACACCACTGCATTCCACGCTTTGCATTGCGCTTGGTGATGTAAGTCTTGGATGCAGCTGCTCAGCCATGGAAACCCATTCCATGAAGCTCTCTACACTGTTCTTGAGCTGATCTGAAGGCCACATGAAGTTTGGAGGTCTGTAGTGATTGACTCTGCAGAAAGTTGGTGACCTCATCCGCTCTGTCATTTTACATGCCTGACCACTTGGCTGAGTTGCTGTCGTTCCCAATGGCTTCCACTTTGTTATAATCCCACTGACAGTTGACTGTGGAATATTTAGTAGTGAGGAAATTTCACGACTGGACTTGCTGCACAGGTGGCGTCCGATCACGGTACCACGCTGGAATTCACTGAGCTCCTGAGAGCGACCCATTCTTTCACTAATGTCTGTAGAAGCAGTCTGCAGGCCTAGGGGCTCGGCTTTATACACCTGTGGCCATGGAAGTGATTGGAACACCTGGATTCAATGATTTGGATGGGTGACTGAAAACTTCTGGCAATGAAGTGTGTCTGCTGTTTTTATTTTGCTTAAAATGGCCAGTGAGTGTCATATCATCGACATGACCAGGACCAGCTAGAGATATTTTGTCAATCTCCATTTTTTGTTGATTAAAATTTTTCTATGTCATTTCAACACACCAACTGTGCTTTACGTGTGTGAACATTTCATGATGAATGGACCAATAGCCAATAGAAATGCTCTAAAATCACTTGGAATAAAACCTCTTTACACAGACCCACATTGAAAGGTAAGAGCGTTTTTTCCTCTCTCCTGTAAAGTTACTGTTTTGGAGATTCTTGTTTTTCTTTGGACAGCAATGATGTTTCATTATTGTGTGGCTGTGCTGTTCCTGTGAGTGTGCCGGTGTAGTGTTACCCGTCCGCGTTGCAGCACTTTAGGTCTCTTCACACCGCGGTTCATGAAGACAGGAGGCTGGGGTTTGTTCTGAGGTGAGGACACCTGCATCTCCGGATAAATGTTGTCCAGGTACCACTTAAAGGAGTGACACTGTAGACGCTGACGGACAGCCAGGCGCTCACTAATGTCCCCATAGTCCCTGCTCCTCAGCTCTGGACGCAGAGCGAAGTACTGCTCCTGATAGGTACAAACACAAAACAGTATGAGAGGGTTGTAGTGCAGATTACTGCTCTTAAGTTTGGACATGCTTCTTTAAAATGATTTTTCATAGTCTTGCGCAGCCCATATCAAAGATTCTTCCTGTATTTTATTTTTTCCTCCTGCAGTCCATATTCGTAAGAAAGTTAGTTAATTTTTACATGATCATTATAAACAGGCTATTTTTATTCAGTTTTAAGTTTAGATATGGACCTCTTTAAAGTCATCAAGCTGCATCAGGACAAACGGGGGGCTATTCTAAAGAATCTAAAAGTAGAAGATAGTTTTAGTTTGTTTAACATTTTTTGGCCTCTATAATTTCATAGCATTGTAGCTAATTGCACATAAAACTAAAAATAAAAAAAAAAAAAAAAAAAAAAAAAAGACTTCTCTGAATAATCATTTTAATAATATTTTGTTTAACCAGATCCACCACAAGTGGGATACAGGAGTGCAGCCTGAACAAACTACTGCCCCCAATCAAATTAGTCCAAAGTCAGTGACCCTATACCTTAATAATGTTTATTTAATTGAAGAAATATTTAAACATAACATTCTGTCACTACCAAAACAAAACACTACTGGAATTTTACAGTTTCAGTTTCAGTAGTGGCTTTTTTAGGGATTATTTTACCTCATTTTGAGACCAACTTAAAACTCCTAGCCAGTACATGAGTAGCAATTACAGCTTTAAGCAGCTGTACACACATAAAATTATATCTTTTTCATAAAATACCAAAAAAAGTGTATACATGTCTTGGTAGTGAGAATTAATGTTCCTCAATAATTTCCAGATTTTGGGACACATTTACTTCAACATAACGGGATCTAACTGCTCACCATGTGGCCATAAAGTAACAGGGATGTGGTCTCATTTCTTGCTCTAAAACGCAGGATGTGGCTAAAAAAGGGATCCGCCTACAGATTAAACTCTGTTTTGGTGGTGACATGAAAAAGTGCAACAGTTAAAAAAAAAAAAAAAAGTTCAGTGAACAAAGTTTTTTTAATTAAAGAATAAAACTCATGATAAATCTAAATCAGCTTGACTTTAAAATAAATGAAAACAATAAAAAAAAGACATAAAAATGCAAAAAAAGTGTAAGTAGTTTTTTCACAAGTGTAAATTTAAGGGTTAGGGGTTTGGGACAGACACTTCCCTCCCAACACACACACACACACACACACACACACACACACACACACACACACACACAATAAATACTTAAATATACAAAATACTTATAAATAAAATAACTTACTACTATTTAAATTAATACACTGGATTTAAATAGATCATAACAAATATCTATATAAATATCTAAATATCAAAAGGTCTGAATACTGAAATTCTTTTTATTTTTCTGTGGAGCCACAATTTGAACTATTTCAGAAGAATGGTCCATATAGCAGATAAACATGACTTCATTTGGGCGCTTGTTGAAGGAAACTCCCACTACAAGGAAAGAGAGTGCATGGACATCTGGAGAACTGTACACTATACAGCTATACACTTCACTATATCTAAAAGCACATAAAAACCACAAAGAAACAGTATATTTCTTCAAATTCACCACCAAGTTTGCCACTTCATCACTGGCAAAAAAAGTGAAGGGTTGTTATCCATCACATCATTTAGATTCCCGAGTTGTAAACAAAACCTCCATCCAGGAATGGTGATTATCTGAGGCCAGCAGTAAGCTGGACGGGAGAATAACAAGCTCTTCTCGCAGACTCTGATCAGTCCACACTCAAGCTAATTGCCAGAAGAAGAAAGGAGACCACTGCCCACAATTCTGATTGGGGTGCTGAGGGAGACCATCAAAACACATCACTCACTGTTTGTGTATAAACAGCGTCCCAGCCAGCAGTACGTACACACCCACACCCACACCTCTCTGTTCAACTCAAGCTCTTTTTTTGTTTTCTCTCGAGTTGTGAAATGTGAGTGTGGCGCCATTAATCACACTCTAAGTGCTTGTCAGTCACCACGTATGAAACCTTGGCACTGGAAGGTTTTCACCATGGCAACTATCAGCAAGATTTCCACCCACATCAGTACTGGGAGAGTTTACTTAATGAACTCTTACTAGAACAACAGAGAGAGAGGAAGAGAAAACAGGACACAAGAATCCAGAACATCTGTCCTATCCATCTATAGTATGTGTGTCTGTCCGTCAGTCAGTCTGTCTCATTTTATATATATATATATATATATATATATATATATATATATATATATATATATATATATATATATATATATATATATATATATATACACACATACATACATACATACATACACATACATATATACACACACACACTGCACATACTGATCATTATGACCACCTCCTTGTTTCTACGTTCATTGTCCACTTTATCAGCTCCACTTACTGTATAGCTGCACTTTGTAGTTCTACAGTTACAGACTGTAGTCCATCTGTTTCTCTGATACTTTGTTACCCCCTTTTACCCTGTTTTTCAGTGGTCAGGACCCCCACGGACCCTCACAGAGCAGGTACTATCAGGGTGGTGGATCATTCTCAGCACTGCAGTAACACTGACATGGTGGTAGTGTGTGTTGTACTGGTACGAGTGGATCAGACACAGCACTGCTGCTGGAGTTCTCAGTAGTAGAGTGCTTGAAAATTTCTACAAACAATTACTACGATTTTTCTTGTAAAATAAAAAAGCATATATACATACATGGTCTGCTGCAGCTTAGCTTCTAGCTTACATACATTTTAAGCAATAATGGATCTAAAGCAGAAAAGCTTTAATGAAAACCAAATATTAAAAAGCTTTACATCATTTTGCAAGATGTCTAGAGTTAAATTAGTCCTCTCAACTTCTCACAGTTCTTTCTCAAATGTCTGTTCCCCCTTGATAACTGATGTCAACAGCCAATCTAAGGTGCACCTCTTGTCTAAGATGCACCTCACGCACACAAGTTCATACAGCAATTTAAAATAAATAAATAAATAAATAAATAAAACCAGACACATCCCAAACTAAACTGCCATGTCTGGCCAGTTACAGAACTCATGCTGTACATACTGAGATTTGAGCTTGGCCTAATAATGCAGCCCATAAACTCCATGCTGCAGCTGCACTGCTATAACCTATTGATGTTTTAATGCTTTCAGAGCAGCCATCAGGTCCTGAGCAACGTAACAGAACCCTAAAAGCATTCGCTAAGTAGAATAGCATATCCACAACGAACTCAGTGAGTCAATAGAAATTTGGTCACTGTAAAACGCACCAGGTTTAAAGAGCTGGGTAGAAAGTGTGATGGTTCAGTAACGTCTGGCTGCAGGATATAACCAGCAGAGGTCCATATCATCAGTCAGAGCAAAACCTCTAAAAAAAGTAACTTTACAGGACAAGGAGGGAAAAAAAAAACAACAATATTACATTTTAATGTAAGTTGAGAAGTTTTAAATTGAAATCTATTGTATAAGACATTCTATTAATTGCAATTAAAAAAAAGCTTTTCTGTTTTTTTTAAGATTGTAAAAAAAAAAAAAGGGAAAAATAACTTTTAAAGTATAAAAAGGGGGAGAGGTATGGGTGTATGAATTATACGATGTATGAATGGATTTATAATTGTAAATAAACACGCATGGAATTGTATGTTGTCGTTTAGCAATATTTCCGTCATTCTGTCTGGTCCATTTGTCATGAAATTTTGATACAGTGTAAAAAACTAATGTTTTCAATTTATTAAATAAATAAATAAATAAATAAAATGGAGATGTAGAGCCCATTTTATGTGCTAAGAGATTCTGCCCAATCAAAATGTCCACCCTGTGGCCTCCAGAATCACAGAGTTAGGACCTACATTCTGTGGCATTCACAGAAGTGCTCAACATCATCATGTTAAATCTGCAAGGCTGCACAGTCGCAAGTGTATAAACAAAATGCTATAATATACATGCAACAAGTCCAGTCATGAAATTTCCTCACTACTAAATATTCCACAGTCCACTGTCAGTGGGATTATAACAAAGTGGAAGTGATTGGGAACGACAGCAACTCAGCCACGAAGTGGTCGGCCACGTAAAATGACAGAGCGGGGTCAGCGGATGCTGAGGGGCATAGTGCGCAGAGGTCACCAACTTTCTGCAGAGTCAATCACTACAGACCTCCAAACTTCATGTGGCCTTCAGATCAGCTTGAGAACAGCGTAGAGAGCTTCATGGAATGGGTTTCCATGGCCGGGCAGCTGCATCCAAGCCTTACATCACCAAGTGCAATGCAAAGTGTGGAATGCAGTGGTGTAAAGCGCCGCCACTGGACTCTAGAGCAGTGGAGACGTGTTCTCTGGAGTGACCAATCACGCTTCTCCGTCTGACCATCCGATGGACGAGTCTGGGTTTGGCACACTCCTAACCCTTGTGGAAAGCCTTCCCAGAAGAGAAGAGTTGAAGCTGTTATAGCTGCAAAGGGTGGGCCGACATCATATTAAACCCAATGGATTAAGAATGGGATCTCACTCAAGTTCATATGCGGGCGAAGGCAGACGTTATATATATATATATATATATATATATATATATATATATATATATATATATATATATATATATATATATATATATATATATATATATATATATATATATAATTTTTTTCGAACTCATTTTGTCATCAGATGTTTTTCCTTAGGAATTTTGAGTAACTCTACGAACAAAGTCTCTTGAAGCCTACATCTTCTACCACATTTGTGCTTGTATGTAGATGATCATAAGAGAATGTATTTTAAAGGTATTGTTGGTGTTTTGTCCAGTCTCGTTTTGTAGAGAGAGAGAAAAAAAAAAACGGTATCGGTGAGTTAGGAGCCATGGTGTTGGGACCATCATTGGGGAAAATCAGGCCCACATTATTGGCTTTTTTTTCCTCATCTTTTTAATTTTCCAACAGCAAAAACAGCAGAAAAAAGTCAGAGATGCAAACTTGAAAGTGTCCATAAAGAATGTTAATCAAATATAAACATAATTCATTACTCAGCCATTTTTGCTTTACGTTTACTCATGGCAAAATGACAGTAGCCACTCTAAGGGTTAAGCTCATGTCCTGAATACGGCCAAAAACTTTTACATACTTGGTTTAGCAGCTGACAGTCCATGACTGAGGTGTCCTTGAGGCACCTAACCCCGAACTGCCCCCCGGGTGCTGCAGATAGGGCTGCCCACCCCACCGGGCAAGTGTGCTCACTGCCACTAGTGTGTGTGTGTGTTCACTAGTGTGTATTTGGTGTTTCACTGCACAGATGGGTTAAATGCAGAGGTGAAATTTCCCTGTTATGGGACTAATAAGGGTTTCTTCATCTTAACCTGTGTGTGTGTGTCTGTTGCGACAGAATCTGTCTCTCTTTCTCACCCAAACTGTGCCGTGATGAACCCTCAGCCTTTTCACGAGATGCAACCACAGCACTTACATGCTGACAGGCAAGCAGGGCGACACAATGAGTAACCTGCCACTCTACAAATGTGTCAGAGAGTAACCATGTCAGAAGTCACGTCTGGAACTCCCAGTGCTCTCTAAAATCAGCTTCATTGTATTTTAGTGTTTATTCACTGGCCGTTTTAGCACATGCAACATTAATTAATCCTTAATGGTTTAATGAAACATTAAGGTAAATGTAGATGTAGGTAGTAAATGATATTTCAGACTTGATATCCTTCAGTTATAAGCAAGTTTACAGCATTGCAGTAGTTAGAAATACCTTTGGCTTTATCAAGAGAGCCATCTGTGGAACTTTCCATTTGAAAGCTGTATCTGAATGAGAAAGTTACAATAACACAGGTAATCTTAGTCACATACAGCATGTTAGCAGCTGAGCTTCAGGGCGGAGCTATGGATGGTTAGACGAGTCAAACCAGGAAAACATTTACATTTACATTAACATCATTTAGCAGACGCTCTCATCCAGAGCGACTTACAAGACGTGCTTTGTCTATCTAGAGAAAGTCTCTTTGCTAGTTACCAACAGGTTAGAGAGAAAGACAGTCCTGAGCTCAGATACTGCTAGAAACAAAAGCCACTGGAGATACAGAGAAAAGGAGCAGAGTTGAGCAAAGAACTCTGTGCAATACAATACACTACAATAAACTACAATACACAGTGCAATACAGTAAAATATAATATCTAAGTGCAGCACAATATACTGCAAACAATACTTAATTCAGAGCTTATTTAAGCTCAGTGTAAAGAGACGTGTCTTCAGTGAGTTTGAAGACAGTGAGAGACTCTGCTGTACGGACGGCCAGTGGGAGTTCCTTCCCCCACCTGGGCGCCAGTACAGAGAACAGTCTCAACGCTTGTCTTCCACGCGCCTTGAAGGACGGCGGGTCAAGCTGAGCTGTACTCGAAGCTCGAAAGGCTTGTGGTACAGTTCGAGAAAACACAATATCGGCAATAAAAAAAAGATTATCACATAACACAATCTTATTAACTAGTTACAAAGGTAAATATGGTATCAGCCGAGTTTACAATCTGCACTTTCCACAGAAAAAGGCATTTCCAAACATTTTCCCAGGAGACTCAACTAAAAACTGAACTAAGAATCATGTGTTTACATTTTATAAAATCCCCAAACAACATTTTTGTAATTCTCTGACTCATTTGACTCCTGTTTGCTATCATACAACATGCCTACTTATCAACTGAACTTGTTCTCCCTACAGATGTTAAAGGAATGTTTGCCTTTAAAGGAACCCTGTTTGTTCCACTCCCGCACCCTAAGGCATTCTATTCTGGGGTCTTATCAGCACTGACCTTGTACTCGTCCATCCAGACGTGGGCCAGACGCAGGGAATTGTGAGCCATTGTGTCCTGGCCGCCGGGCGAGCCGTAAGGCCGGCGCTTGCGGAAGATGTGGCCAACTCTGGAGCAGGGAATGATCAGCAGCTGACCTCCACACATCCAGATCTGAAACAGACAGAACACACAAACACGGTCTGCTAACTCATTAACTCAAGCATTCATGAGTTCTGCAGTCACCCCAGCACAAGGAGGTCAGAATGTCTTTCTAAACACAAAAACACTTGGTCTACAGCTGAAGGTCACTAATAAGCGTGACCGTGGTCCGAGTCCAGACCCAGACTCTGTGCGGTCCTGAACCTATAACTGACAAACTGACAGGGTGGTCCTATTTTAATCGGCACAGCTTTACTAGCCTTTAGGGTACAGCTTTAGTGGCTGGCTAGACCCACAGACCAATCGCATGCGTTGTAAATATCGCACGTTACGCTACTCAGCCAATCAGATCTGTGCATTACAATGAGCACTGAGACTTAAGTGAGTGACGCACACACAGTGGAGGGATGAGGGGAGAAAGCGGTCGGAGAAGAAAGTGAGTCAGAGGGAAGTCATTTCATATGACGTGCTCTAAAAAGAGAAAACCGAGTGAAAATAAATAAATAAATAAAAGGCTGAAATCTGACTCAATTGTACTTCAGTTGTTGCCAGTATGAGATGTTGATATACCTCCTAGGCTACTTCAGTAAACAGTATATGGCACTGAACCATGATGCAAGTTAGACATTATGAGGCTCTGGACCTTTGCTTGAGGAAATTTTCTCAGACTGGATCTTATTAAAAATACCTCTGGTCTACAGGCTTGATAAGCTGACTGACAACAGTATCGGGAACTGCTGACACAGTAGATTGTCTATACCATCACAAACTGAGTGATGGCATAATTTGTACAGTCAATACAATCATAAATATATAAGGCTCACAAAAACATAATACAGTGGTCTACGCGTTAAACAAACGGCTTTAGTCATTTTAAAAATCAAAAATGATACTAAATCATCAAATGATGATGGCCAAGCATCACAATTTGACAAGGCTGCACTGTAGATCATCTCACAAGCCTTATAAACGCTTCCCCAAAAGCAAAAGATAAGCTGCTAATATTAACAATCCTCCTCCAGGCAGTGGGAACCTACAGTTCAGCTCTCCCAAAACAATCATGGAGAAATACCTCGGCCTTGGCCAGCGTTTGTGTTGGGATGTTTATTAGTGCTCAAGCTGGAAAGCCAGTTTGGACTCAATGAGGGGGAGCGGTTAGCTAAGTGAACCAAGACACAAGTAAACTGGAGAATTTCAGCTCCGGATGAGTATCTGGCATGCCGAGCAAATGGTGTGTGTGTGTGTGTGTGTGTGTGTGTGTGTGTTTGTGTGTGTGTGTGTGTGTGTGTGTGTGTGTGTGTGTGTGTGTTTTCATACATTTTCAGGATGAAATTCAGCATATTTTGGGCGTATTGTAATTGCATATAGATAATTGCATACATTTTGCATATAA